>NC_056729.1:1116748782-1117048782 GCF_019279795.1 Protopterus annectens
ATCTGTGGACACAGTAGCCCATTTTTGCTATTCAGTAACCCCATCTCATTTGCATACAGATCCATGCACACAACCTGGATACTTCACTATTCCAGGGCCTGCTTCCTTAGCAACCACTGAAATCTTCCATTGTACATACTCCATACAGGGCACTATAATGCATTATTCTCACATATTTCTTATTTTTAGTTTTTAAACATTTTAATATTTTTTTGCATAATGGCACATTTGCACACTGCTGCATGCTGCTGCACGTTGCGCAAACAAAATATGGTTATTAAAAATAAATTAATTTATTACATTATTTTGCATTATTTTTTGAAACACAAGGCATAGTTTTGCATATACCTGTGCCAACTATGCAATTGCTGACCTTCTAAATGGGCTTTTACAGCCCCTGTTCCATTTTTATTGTCTTGTACATGTAAATTTTCTATGTACATTTGGGACACCAACACGGGGTCTGCACGACTGACTATCTGCTTGCTGGATCACAACAGCACCCTCATTTGCATGCAATTCACCTGCTAATGAGGTGATTTGCATGCCACGGACACTTCTGTGACCGCACACTCGTGTACGCCTCGCTGCTCTGTTTACTGGATCGCACAGCTGGTTACTTCCATGTAAGCTGCATGCTACTGTGCCTACGCTGAAAATCACTCCATGTGGGCTTTATTGAATACCCCTTACTTTCATTGCTAAATGTGGCAGTTTGCATGTGGAGGTAAGCCATAGATTACTAGCACTATATAGGTGACACCTGCTCCCGCAACTCATTTTCCCATAATTTTAGGCCTGATGCAATATCAGCACTATATAATTGTTTTGATATACTTTGTATTAATTACCCTGAAAGTACATGATAGCATTTGATTTAATCTGAATGTTCAGAAGGTATTGTACGTCTGCTTACAATGGCCATTCTTACTGTCGTTAATCCCTAGTTATAAAAGGGTATTTTGCTAGCATGTAGCATGTAATGTAATGCTCTGAAATTTTATTAGAAATGTTTCATGAGTACTTATTTATTTATTGCTTATGTATTTATCTTTGTTTACCAGGAAAGTCTGACTGGGTAATACCCAATTTCAGTGAAGTCCTGTGGAGAAAAGCTCCATTTGTTTACATTGCATTATACTTACTTACAGTAGTTACATTTCTATTTACATTTATATACATACAGTAGTTACATTTATACATTATAAAATTTTACAGCTACTAAAGAGAAAGCCCACAAACAACTTAGTAGATTGTACAGACAGCACTTGTGTATAAAAATGTTTTGCCATTTCAGTGAGAGGTTGGGAATATTTTGTTTATGGAAAGTATTTGGAGAGTATCATACAGTGAGCATAAAGTCCTAACCTGGTGTTGAGCATGTGCAGAACCAAGACTGGTTAGATGTTGTTTAAACAGTGGTTTAAAACTGTTGAGTTTGTCTGAGAGTTTTATTTGTGTAGGGATACTATTCCAGAGTTTAGCAATGTATTGGGAGTAGAGTGAGTCTCCTGCAACATTATTTGACTTATTTTGAGTAATAAGAATTTGTTACTAGAATGGAGGTCCCTTGCTGGACAATAGGACAATAATATGTTTTTTACTGCAGAGCATTCTTTGGATTATGAATGAGTTTGTGTGCTGTAGTTAGTTGTGAATATGTTAGGTAGTTGTACAGTTCAAGCCAATTTAATTACTTTAAGTTATGATAATGATGGGTCCTATGAGGGAGATTGCTGGCAAATTTAGCTATTTTATTGTAGCAGGAGGCAAGATTCTTTCTTTGAGTATTGTTTTAAGTTTGTTAGGATAGGAGTGGCATATAAGAGAGTTGGCAGTAAGAAGGTGGAGAATAGTGCTTTTTTTGTAGTATCTGTAAGGAATCCATTGATCCTATAAAGGGAGACTAGTTTCTGGTGTGTAGATTTAATGGTGTGCAGTATATGCTGGTCATATCTGAGACTGTCATCAGTTAATGCCTAGAAGTTTACTAGGCCTTTTGATACATAACCTCATGTGGAGTTGGGGGTTGGCATAATGGTAAAGTGCTTACATCAAAGGCATACGGTACAGGTTTTGATTCTCATCAAAGAAAATTGGCAACACTTAAGTAGGTGGGTTTGACATAATGATTATAGTCTGCACCTCACAAACAGAGGATATAGGGTTTGAGTCTTACCACAGGTTACTAGCTAGGCTTCAAATGGCTATTTTGGGCAGATAGCCTAGTAACAATATGATACACAAGAATATGTCAGCATCTCGTATGAGGAGGTATCATGTTCTAACTGTCAAAAAAATGTTACTGCAAAATGGAAAACAACATAAATTGCATTTATTTTGAGAAATTTGTATTTCTGATGTTATGCCAGCATAATCAATATTTGAACAAATCAAAGCATATCATTCAGCTGGAAAGGCTCCAAAAATTTTACCAAGAAAATGAAAGGCCTTAAATCCTTCAACTATTCTAATATATTACCACAACTGTCCCTATATTCAGTAGCTTACAAGCTACTCTGAGGTGACCTTACTTTTCGAGCCTTGAAAAACACAGTCTTATTTAATCGGCTGTTTCTTCACAAAACCAGTGACTCTACAGTCATCTGTACAAGGGACCTAAATCTACATCAACAAAAAAACAAGACTCACGGGAATGACAGCTTCCTAACTCAGTGCATTCCCAGCCTATGAAAGAATTTACCACTACAGGTGGGATCGCTAACCTTTTATTGTTACCGTGTTCTTATGTTCCTATATGATTCTAATACTTTTGAGAAGTCATCAGGAGTACATGACATGCCTATGGTTGTTGAGAAGTAGGTAGCACATAAGTGATCAGCATAATTGCTATGTAGGCCTACAACTGGTTGATATCAGCACAGGACAATGTAATGTATCTGAAAGAGTCTGAAACTTTCTAGCAAACTTCTCAGGAGAACATGCCATAGGACACTGTTAACTCATTCACTCCAATGGAGCTCAGGAAGTTTGCACTGTAACTTATTTAATTAATTAATTAATTTAACATTTGTTAACCAGGAAAGTCCAACTTGGAACAAAGCCAATTTTCAACAGAGGCTCGGGAAGAAACGCTCCAGGCACATGTCTTTGCAATGTGGGAGGAAGTCAGAGCACCCAGAGGGGACCCACACGAACGCAGGGAGGACATGCAGACTCCCCAAAGAAGGCACCCCAGACGAGAATTGAACCAGAGAACCTCTTGCTGTAAGGCGACAATGCTACCGCTGCACCACTGCATAACTTCCAATGGACGGAGCCTAAACCTTTTCACAGAATCAAATTATGTCCTCACATTTCAAACAAATGTTCATATCTCTGGAACCATAGTGGTTACGAAAAAAGTATAAATGGCAAATTCTTCAGCACAAACTATTTTTATAGTGGTAGTATTCTTTAGGTTCTAGGTCTAAACCACATTTTATAAGTCACAGTAAACACAGTAACTATTATATCTGTAATGTCTTGTAAACAGCGTACACTATCTCAGTAACCACTCAAGTTACACACATACTGTCAGCAGCATTTTATTCATCTAGCTGTGAGCATTCATATGAAAACTGGATAAATGTCTGACTTGCACTCATTGTCTTAATATGTGCATTTTTCCAAGTACAAGGTCAGTTTTGTGAAGGACCCTTTTGCGTTGAGAGTCCAAGGTCATGTTTTGATGATTACTTTCAGTATCTTAGCTCTGAGAAGTTGGAGTTAGAAAATGAGTGTTTTTTTTAAGTTTTATTTATTTATTTATTTATTTATTTATTTATTTATTTATTATTTATTTATTTGTTGTTTCTGTGGTTGGAAGCATTCTGAGTCAAAGTCTAGATGATGTAGGCATTGAAGGGAAGACAGAACAGGTCCAGAAAGCAGGTACAAGATTGTCTACAATCAGGAGTTTTTGCCTTGGGAGAATGGTGGGAGATGTTATTTATCAAACCTTAAATAACAGGAGACCAAAGACTGAATCTTGCTATACTCCTTTAGTGACATGTTTTGATTTTGATGTACAATTTACCTATCCTATATTTGCATCTGATTTAACATATCAAACTAAGTAATTGGTGTCTATGCTTATATGTGTAAATGCTTGTAAATCTAGCTCATAATAGCTGATAAACAGGATGCAGAAATCACCTCAGAGGTCAGCAAGCATGGTGGCTATTACCAATCTAGTGTTCAGACGTTCATGTTCAACCAAAATAATATCCCACAAACTGCATGAGACTGACTGAAAACATGAGAAGTCTCAGCTTTGATAGAGCTTTTTGTAAGGTAAGTGTGGAGATGTGGATGAATAGCACATTCATGTTATTACAGAGTGCAGAGCACTGAAAAGTGCAATTGGTCTGCAGTTTGTTACTTACTGGTAGGAGTATATCTGTGTTCTAAGGAACAGGCACTGTTTCTCATGCATGCTTCAATTTAATAGCAGCCAGGTCTTTTTAAGATGTCAGCAGAACTTAGAATAGTATTTATCATTAGAAGGCATGCAGTCGTTTATGGTAATGTAGCTTCTTGACTGTAGCTACAGTTGTTTTTAAAGGGTATTTTCAGGTTCAGACCTTACTGCATGCATCAAGGTATGTGTTTATTTTAAGTACAGTGATGTGGTGTCATAACTTACTGCATGCATCAGGGGATGTGATGAAGTACCATGATGCACTTTCCATCTTAGCATTCCTAATTTATGCTGTCCATTATTTAATAAAAAGCATCATAATTCTTTATTAAGGATATGACCATATAAATTTACTGTATCCCTTAGTGACATCACTGAAAAGATAGTAAAGGGATGTGTCCATAATATTTAATGGATACACCTCTATGCATGTGAAAGATGCATCCATTAATGCCTATGGATCCTAACTGCTGTTAACCCCACCCTGGTATCACCAAGGACTGGTGTCACCAAGGATTTTGTGGATTTATTTGAACTGCTGCTTAATAAAAAGTCTGCAAAGCTTTTTATTAAACAGTTGTCCAAATATATTATAATATATTATGAGATATATTGTAAAATGCATTATCAAACATAACTCATTGTATGCTGTGATGCATATAGAAATGTGAAGAAAATACTAAAGACGTTCAGGCCAAACCTAAGGGAGTGTGGCAGATGACTGCAAACTGGATTTAATTATTGAATCCACAAATGATGTCAGTATACTTTACGAGGGTCTTACTTAGACCGACTGTTGTCTTAGTCACGGTCTCAAACTGAATGCAAAAAAATGCATCATTGTTCCCTTCAGTAAAAACAATGTCCCTTCACACTATCAGATTAACACCAGTACCCTACGTATCTATGAAGTGGTAAGAGATCTGGGATCACAAGTTGACTGTGACTTTAACTTTGACTACCACATGTCTACTGTAGTAAGAAAGGTTTTCTATGTAGCACACTTGATTAGCAAAGGCATTACCTCTAGTGCAAAGGAGGTTATAACCCCTCTATACTTGTCACTAATCAGTCCCATAATTAACTATAATGCCCCTTTCAGCATGTACCATACAAAGAACCTGCAGCAACTGGAGAGACCTCAGAGGTTTCTAACAAAGAAGATCAAGGGACTCCATAGTTTCATAGTTTCATAGTTTAGTACTAGGCTATCTGCCCTGGGGCATTTGTAAGCCTAGCCATAGTGATGTGGCTTTCGCCACCCCCTGAAATGGTACAAAAATGTACAGAATAGATTTAGAATACTGTGCCTCTGTCTAGTAGTGACACAGTGATGGTCCCCTTATATAATAGAATTAGTTTACTGTGCCCCTGTCTAGTAGTGACACAGAGGTGACCCCTGGGGTAAACTTACGATCTCCCATGCACTCATCAAGATTTCTCTTGAAGACAGTCAGTGAGGGGCTCTGCCTAACATGAACTGGGATTTTGTTCCAGAGCATGGGAAGCCTCTGGGTTATGAATCCAGCACGTGCCTTGCACAGTCCAACTACAGTCCCTGCCATTACACTTAGTATCATATAGACTTCTTAGGGGAGACTTATACCTGGCTTACAGAGCAATCTTCAACCCAAACCCGGCGGGAGGGTGGCCTAATGGTTAAGGTGTTTGCCTTACAAACACAAGGTGCAGGGTTTGAGTCTCACATGGGATAACTGGCTAGGCTTAAAAAGGCTCACAAGGGCAGTTAGCTTAATACTAATCTATGAACCTATGAACCTAATGAATTTTCTGCACATCCATAAATCAAATGGGACTAGAGCTACTCATTCCAGGGACCTAAATATGGCCTGCAACTTAATAGGGCATGCTAGAGGGACAGATTTGTCTCTCAACAACTGCTGCATCTTTGGAATAGGCTGCCAATTCACAAGAAGCAAAGCACCTCTGTAACACTGTTCAAAAGGAATGTGGATGAGTGGATGGGGCACAATAAATTTGTACTGGGGATAGTGCCCACAACCCTCCTGGACATGGGCAGTCATTAATAAATACAGTGCTGGGTATTGGCTAGAGTGTCTATGGTATTACACTGGGATGAAATGGCTAGGCTTGAAATGATAAGCCTAACAACCTAGATCAATAGCATAGTAACCTCCTATGATTCTATTATCTTACAAGTTTAAATGCAAAATGTGGATTAAGAAGTGAAGAGCTCATTTTTTTTCTTGGGAAAATTTTAAAATCAAATAATTAATCAAAAGTCTGCATCAATCAGATCTCCATAAAGCCTTAAACCCACCTGAACATGTATAATATAATCAACCTATCAAGAGATAGAAAATCCCATGGGAAAGTAAATAACAAAAACCATGTCACCATGTGAAACAAGCACAGCACAAAGTATATCACACAATCTCTTGTTTACAGTCAGGGCAATGGGGAGAGCCTGGGACCAGGGTATAGTGTGCTGCCAGTGAAAACAGTGTGACTGTGGAAATGGTATTCAAGCAAGCATCCATGCATGCATATGTACATATACAATACAAATATAGACATGTCTGCCATCTTCCAAGAGCAGATGTTGCATAATCTGAAATGGGGAGGGGATATATGCAGTATGCCACTTATACAAAACATTGTGAATGGGAAATGGCATTCAGTCATATGATGAAGTCCACATGAAGACTAAAGTTTACCTCTTTCTGTGTCAGTATCAACATTTGACATGCTGAATCATAACAGGACCACAGTCACAAAGACCCCAAAGGTTGATAACCAAAGTAATCAGAGATGTAAAGTCCTTGAGCTACCAATAGAGGATGGAAGGTGTATCCCTTTATTCAGTCTCTTATAGATGTTTGAGGGGAATATCTCTGTCTCACTTACTGTGCCATTAGAGACCTGACTGTCCTGCACCTTCTGTTTCTCTGCAAGTCCAATTTCTCCAGGAGTACTAAAACTAGGGACCTATATTTTTTCCAAGAGATAAATAAAATGATGGAGGGATGGTTTCTTAATGCAGCACCTCCCAAACTTCTGGAATAAACTCCCCATGCATGTTAATCATTGAGACCTACTATCTTCCTTTAGGCATAAACTAGAAGACTTGGATATCCACATATGTACTCCTCGAGTGATAGTTATAGCCCTCCTGGAAAAAGGAGGTGCAGCCTGAAGGAGGACACTGGCAAGTTGTGAATTGCAGAAACCTGAGCAATGTCATAATAAAATAGCCACATTTGCAGAATACTATAACAATAGAAAACTGCCTAGCCCTCAGAGAATTAAATTGTTTAGAAATACCACATTAAGAAGTTCTGTCTCACCTACCTGTAATACACAGACTTATTTGCAAACCAGAAAATTGCCCAGCCCTTAACAACTTAATAAAACAATACTTCTCAATACAATTTTACACTCTAGAGGAAAATCACTAAATCACTAATCACGATAACCAGTCATCTAACATAACCACTCCCTATATTCATATAGTGTAGCTAAATTATAGAAACCACATCATACCTCTAAACTGTACAGATTTTCGCAGAATGTCCAGATTTTGGCCTCATATTTTTGGTCCGTTTTTCATAAAACTATGATTTTCCGGCAAATTAGTGGCAAATCATTAAAGACTGAAGTTAGAAAACAATGACCAATCAAGGAAACCACAATGAAAAACTTTTCTATAGCAAACTTCACCTTACTTAAGACTGAGGTGGTAAGTTTCACAGCCCCCACGCTAAAGAATAACAGTGTCCAAAATGCAGGAACCTTTACAAATGCACTCTATGAGCACCTACAAGGATGCATGGATAGTGCCATCCCTAGCAAATCCAAGACTCACTCCCCTAAGAGAAGGAAACCAGTCTGGTGGACCCCTGCCATATACAGGCTATACAATAGAAGGAGGAAACTAGTTCAGAAAAAAAGCAAATCCCAAGAAGGAAAGACATCCCTGATCAGTATCAGTAAGAAACTAAGGTCCCTCATAAAATCATCCAAGGCTAACTTCGAAAGAAAAATAGCCAAGGATTCAAAAGATGACCACAAAGTCTTCTTTAGCTATTTCAAGAATATAAGTTGCTACTCACAGATATGCTCGGAGCTAGTGCAAAATAGCAGAAAATATACTGAACCTACTGATATTGCCAACATCCTGGCAGATAGATTCAGTGCAAACTTCACCCCCCTCTCACACCATAAGGGCCCACAACAATACTGGAAAAGTGCAGTGTCCTGGAAATCACAGACGCACAGGTGAAAACAACCCTTTCAAAAGCCAAAAGCACAGCGTCAATGGGGCCAGATGGTGTCCCAGGCTGTGTCTTGCACGAACTACAGAATGAACTAACCCCTCACCTAAACACACTGTTCAACCTTAGCCTCTCCACAAGCTACGTGCCCATAGAATGGCGCACAGCAACAATTATTCCACTCCACAAAGGAGGTGCCACAACTGACCCTGGTAACTATCACCCCATAAGCCTGACTAGCCTGGTCTGCAAGGCTATGGAGTGCATCATCATGGAACTCATTAACAAAGACATTGGGAACCTCCAAACACTTGACCCAACCCAGTTCGGTTTTGTTAAGGGCAGATCATTCCTACTAAACCTGGTTGACTTCTTCGAGACAGTCACCAAGGCCATAGATGAGGGGAAGGTGGTTCACACAGCCTACCTTGACCTCGCCAAGGCTTTTGACACCATTCCCCACTCAGGAATTATAGAAAAACTCACCAGCCTGAACATAAACCCCTACGTCACGAGATGAGTTGCCAACTGGCTTACAGACAGAACTCACACGATAAGAATAGTGGGCTCTGGGTCCGACTCTAAACCAGTCACAAGTGATGTCCCACAAGGCTCAGTCCTGGGACCCCTACTGTTCGGCATATACTTCTCAGAAGTACAGGCAAACACAGGAGGACTATGGCTAACCAAGTTTGCCGATGACTGCAAACTGTGAGCCATAACTGACTCTCAGGCTGAAACGGATATTCTCCAAAAGGGCTTTACTGAGACATACACCTGGTGTCAAAGTCACGGTCTCAAGCTAAATGCCAAAAAATGCATAGTCATCCCGTTTGGAAAAAACAAAACACCCATGAATTACCACATAGGTGGCAGCACCCTTAATACAGAAGAGGTAATAAGAGATCTGGGGACCCAGGTAGATAATAATCTCTCCTTTGACAATCATATTGCCAAAGTAGTTAGGAAATCCTTCTATGTAGCCCATCCAATTACTAAAGGGTTTGCATCTAGAAATAAAGAGGTTATAGTGTCCCTCTACTCGTCACTCATCAGACCCATCATAGAGTACAATGTCCCATTTGGGATGTACCTCACAAGACACTTCCAACAGCTGGAAAGACCACAACTGTACCTCACCAAGAGGATTACTGGCCTCAAACATATGTCCTATGCAGCCCGAC
The DNA here is from genome assembly GCF_019279795.1 of Protopterus annectens. Taxonomy (NCBI): domain Eukaryota; kingdom Metazoa; phylum Chordata; order Ceratodontiformes; family Protopteridae; genus Protopterus; species Protopterus annectens. Next base: position 1,116,758,646 of record NC_056729.1, read on the forward strand.
TTGAAAAACTCCGACTGTACTCAGTGGCATATCGCTTACTCAGAGGTGATCTCTGACTGACTTACAAAGCCATGTTCAACTCAGAATTAATGGACATGCTCCACCTAAAGAAATCCAAGTCACTGCCAGCCACTCGCTCTAGTGAGCTAAACTTCACTACAATAATAAATAGAACATGCTGGAGGGATAGATTCCTGTCACAGAGACTCTCCATGCTTTGGAACAAAATTCCTAACTACATTAGGCAGAGCCCCTCACTAACACTCTTCAAGAGAAACCTTGACGAGTGGATGGGTAACAGAAAATACACCCCTGGGATCACTTCATTGGCTATTTTTTTACAGAGGATCAGTTAATTAATCAATGGGGTGGCGAAAGCTGACACACTCTGGCTAGGCTTATAAATGCCCTTGGGCAGATAGCCTAGTACCTACCTATGAACCTATGACCCTATGACAGGCATCTCAGTTTCAGACTTCATATCCTTCAGAAAATTCATGGTAATGCAAAACCTGTTATGCTATCAACTTTCTAAGCTTGTAAGAGCTATATTTAAAAATTGTCCCTATTTTTGGGCCTTTGTCCCACTTTTATTCATGGCTTTGTCCAGATTTCTTGCTCTGTGAGGTTGAGAGGTATGCATCACACGATCACTGAAATCCATTCAGAATGCAAACTTGTTTAAAACACAACTAAAACTTCACCTATCTATGGATCTGCTCCTGAATATCTCCAGGATAAATGTCATTGCTATCTTCACCTTATACTATTATCAAATCAGTTCTCTTCCTTCGGAATCCTATGCCCCACAAACAGCGTTGACCAATACATGAATGGTTTTACTACATCCTCCCAGCCATACTGTTGTGTGATACTGTTCACGCCCTCCTGTTTACTTCCAGTATAAATTTATGGTATTCATCTGTATAATTATCTATGAACTTGCTTTATACCCCACCTCTTAACTAGTTCCTTCCTTCAGCCCCACTTCTTTGAATTTTTAAGCACTAATCACAACTTATTTATTAACTGCGAAATGAACATGGCTGGAGGAGTTTGGTAATATAGCAGTTGTAGGCGATGGGTTTGTAGTGTGGACAGTCTAGTATGTGGTATCCTTTCTATCTAAGAAACAGTATCCAGATGAGCACCTATGAACTCCAGGACTTGTGTTGGGGAGAGCTGTGATTTGTCATAACTGACACAAATGATCCCTTAATGACATCAAGTGTTTCAGCTACATGGCTTCTGAATGCCCATGACATTTTACTTTTTAAGTCTTTGTGGATACATTCAGGCCAATAAGTCCATACTCTACTACCTGTGGACATGTATGTTTCAAACTTCTTATTGAAATCATCACACCCAGCTCCTTATGGTGCCCAGACCCTTTTTGGGTCTGGCTTCTTAAATTTAACAACTTACCAGCTAAGAATAGGCAATATTAGAAAGTGCAAAGAATTATTAACAAAATAACAGTAAGAGTGCTAGTCTAGGATGTGCTGCAGTAGAGAAATTAATCACTGTTTGTCACGTATTATTCACATTTTTATATTTCTGTTCATATTTTCATACCTGAGAGCCCTACATGTTATTGAGGAGTATGGTGGAATACGCCATGGTGAGAGACAGGGAAATTCATTGTCGATGCCCATTAATATCACATTATACCTGATAATATTACTAGTTGTTTGTTAGTAATTACAAAAATAAACAATACTTCCTATGTATTTAATATATCAAAAACCAAGTGACTTAATAAACTGTTGCATGATATCACATGAAACTTTCTTTGATATGGGGACTGTAGAGGGAGAGAGATTCAGTGTTATTTATATTACTAATTATACAATTAAGCATGTGTTTTCACATTTCTGTAAATATCTCAATTCATGGGAGGTTTCAGAAAGACATTTCTTGCTGTCACGTGAAAACGTATATCTGGTTAACAAAAATGTTCTAACAATATATGTCTAGGTTGTACAGTTTCAAATATATGAGAATTTGTGAAAGTTTAAGGAAAAAGTATAATTTGGGATTTGTGCACATTACAATATATTATAGTATTTATGGAAAGACTATGAATACACTGACTATTACCATTGTAAAGAATAATTCTTACTGATAACATAGCTATTTGTGCAGTCTTAATAGCGTTTAGTACTCTTCACAATATTTTTAAGTTTATTTTTCAAAAAGTGGTCAGGAATGCAAGCTGTGTGTATACTGTTAGAGGTGTGACATTCCACACCAAATAGGTGTTAATGAGTTATCATCACATAAACAGGCAGGACCTTGTACTATAAATTGTGCTGGCAGATTTCATAATTTAATTACAAGTAATCATGACTCACTGAATCAAAAAGAGGTTCTAGATTAAAAAAAAGTAATTCCCTTAGCTCAGTTTGCTCACTGTCACAGTTATTTACCAGCAAACTGACTGTGAATGTGTAGATAATCAGTAATCTGATTACTTCAGTTTTTCAGAAAAAGCACAACCCTTACAGTGGCAGCTACTGAAACACAATTAGACTGTCAAGAATATCAGCTCTGACTAGGAAATGACCTTGCAGTTCATCAGTATTCACATGCCATGCTTGCGAGTTGAAGAAAAGGAAAGAAAAAAAAAAACACAAGACATCGAACAAACTCATTGGCAATTACAATTAATCACTAAAATCATCAAAAATGTAATTGCAAATGTAAACCAATAGGTTACATTTGCTTTTCCAAAAGAAAAATGAAACACAACTTTTACATGGGAGGTTTCAGCCCCTACACCCATCCCTTGACATGATCTAATGAACTTCGACCATTACATAATTCGGCTAGCTATACCACCGATGAAAGACACCAGAGTTTCAGCATGCGATGAAGTACATGCAGCAAAAAATCACACACACACACACACACACACACACACACACACACACACACACACGCACGCACGCACGCACGCACACACACACACACACACACACACACACACACATATGCCTCATATCTAGTATAATACGTGCAGCAATAGATCACATACCCTTATATGTATATATATAGATATATATATATATATATATATATATATATATATATATATATATATATATATATTATATATATATAGATCTAGGATGTTTGCTTGACTGAGCAAACAACCGAAATCCAAATGGCTGGGCATACTTAGGCGAAAGTGCTATTCACCGAAGCAGCACTTTCGCGTAAGTACGATTGTTGTCAAGGCTGTACTACGGTGCAGGTAAGAGAAATTTCACTATTCCCCACTGTAGTGCGGTCTTGAAGGGAGAATATTAAAGTAGGGGGGTGTTTTTTTTTTCACACTCTTTAATGAAAGCGCTTTTTCAATAAAAGTGCTTTCGTCAAAGGGTGTTCGGGTTTTATGGATTCGGATGTTTGCTCAGTCGAGCAAACGTCCTAGATCCATATATATATATATACATATATATATATATATATATATATATATATATATATATATATATATATATACATACACAAACACACACACACACACACACACATATATATATATATATATATATATATATATATATATATATATGTATATATATATATATATATATATATATATATATATATCTATATATATATGTATATATATATATATATATATATATATATATATATATATATATATTATCTGTGTGTATACCTCATACCATGCTTTTCGGCCCCAAAACTTGAACCGAACCAGAAAAGGAGGGGGAGTATCAATATTCGTCAAAGATACCCACACCTCCAGGTTGGTGGCACAGCACGAAGCATCAGAGACTATCCATGTGCAACTAACTGTGGGTAAAACTGCCTTCCAGTTTATAGCCTGCTACAGACCACCCTCCCAAACACAGGAACCCCACTTGGCCTTCCTGAGAATACTGGAAAATATGAAGGTCTCTCCAAACACCATTATATTGGGCGACTTCAACTACCCAAACATAGACTGGGAGCATTACTCTAGCTCCAACACCCTAGCCCAAAGGTTCCTAGAATTTATAAGCTCAAATGCTATGGAACAACTTGTTATCACTCCCACAAGAGGGGAAAACATACTGGACCTGATCATCACCAACATGGGGACACTATGCTCCAGACCAGAAGTGTATCCCTCACTGGTAAGATCAGACCATAAACTAATCTCACTGGATATTCACATCCCGACCCCACCCCCTGCCCAGAAAACCACAGTGAAAAACTTCTCTAAAGCAAATTTCACATGCCACAAAACTGAGGCGAAATCCTTCAAAGCCCCCGGGCCTGTGGAAAATACGGCCCAGACCGCAGAATCCTTTATAAACGCATTCTATGAACACCTTCAGGAATGCATGGATCATGCAATCCCAAATAAAACCAAGACCCAATCCTCCAAAGGCAGATGTCCTGTCTGGTGGACCCCAGCCATAAACAAACTATACAATAGAAGGAGGAAGCTACTACACGATAGAGCAAAATCCCAAAAAGGGAAGGCATCTCTGATCAGTATTAGCAAAAAACTACGGGCACTCATAAAATCGTCTAAGGCCAGCTTCGAGAGAAAAATTGCACAGGACACTAAGAATAATCACAAGGCTTTCTTTAGTTATGTTAGGAACCTGGGTGGGAATTCCCAGATATGCTCAGAATTAGTCCAAAATGACACAAAATACACCGAGCCCACAGACATTGCCAACATCCTAGCTGACAGGTTCAGTGCAAACTTCTCCCCCCTCTCCCCACCAAAAGGACAAATATCTATCCCAACAGAGTGCTGCCCCCCTGACATCTCAGATGCTCAGGTAAGAACCGCCCTCTCCAAAGCAAAAAACACAGCATCAATGGGACCAGATGGTGTCCCGGGCGCGCCCTACATGAACTCCAAGAAGAGCTAAACCCAAACATAAAACTACTGTTCAATCTTAGCCTTACTACAGGATATGTACCCAAAGAGTGGCGACAGCAACAGTGGTCCCTCTCCACAAAGGTGGTGCCTCAACGGATCCTGGAAACTATCGCCCCATAAGCCTGACTAGCTTGGTCTGCAAAGCTATGGAAAGGATCATCATGGACCTCATAAATAAAGATATTGGGGACCTACAGACACTGGATCCTACCCAGTTTGGCTTTGTTAAGGGCAGATCCTGCCTCTTAAACCTGGTCGCTTTCTTTGAAACAGTCACCAAGGCCATTGACGAGGGGAAGGTGGTCCACACAGCCTACCTGGACCTCGCAAAAGCCTTCGATACAATACCCCACTCGGGCATTATAGATAAGCTCACCAGCTTAAATATAAACCCCTATGTCACTAGATGGGTTGCAAACTGGCTCAAGGACAGAACCCATATGGTTAGAATTGCTGGAGCCATGTCAGACTCCAAACCAGTTACAAGTGGCGTCCCACAAGGCTCAGTCCTGGGACCTCTCTTGTTCGGTATATATTTCTCGGCGGTACAGGCCAATACGGAAGGACTGTGGCTGACCAAGTTCGCAGATGACTGCAAACTGGGCACCATAATTTTATATAGCCCACCTAATCATGAAGGGATTCACATCTAGATCAGGGGAGGTCATCGTACCTCTTTACTCATCCCTCATTAGGCCCATAATTGAGTACAATGCCCCTTTTGGGATGTACCTTACCAGACACCTGCAGCAACTGGAAAGACCCCAAAAGTACCTCACCAAGAGGATCAAAGGGCTCAAACAGATGCCATATGCTGCCCGGTTAAAGAAACTCCAGCTCTACTCAGTGGCATACCGCCTGCTCAGAGGCGATCTGTGCCTGACGTATAAAGCCATGTCCAACCCGGAATTAATGGACATGCTGCACCTCAGAAAATCCAAATCCCATCGAGCTACGCGCTCGAGAGACTTGAACCTCAGCACTGAAATAAATAGGACATGCTGGAGGGACAGATTCATAACCCAGAGGCTCCCTTCACTCTGGAATAAAATCCCAGTCCAGGTTAGGCAGAGTCCCACATTGACTCTCTTCAAGAGGAATCTTGATGAGTGGATGGGAGATCGTAGGTTTACCCGGCTATCACTTCTGTGTCACTGTTAGACAGAGGCACAGTATACTAACCTCAAAAAAGGCATAGCAAAATTAATTTAAAATGGGTGGTGAAAGCCAAACACACTCTGGCTAGGCTTATAAATGCCCTAGGGCAGATAGCCTAGTATGAACCTATGAACCTATGAACCTATATATATATATATATATATATATATATATATATATATATATATATATATATATATATATATTATATCTGTGTGTGTGTATATATATATATATATATATATATATATATATATATATATATATATATATATATATATATACATATATATATATATATATATATATATATATATATATATATATATATATATATATATATATGCCTATCTGGTACATTGTATAAATGGTCTCATAAGAATGTATTTTGTAGACTGTACAGGTTATGTTTATGTGCACGTTTTGGTAATCAGAAGCATTTCCCTACACTCTTGGCGAACCAGTAACAATTTATCCATATCCTTCATACTTCATTCAAGCTAATAAAATTCTTATAAATCCACCATTTTTATACTAGTCACTAAACACTAAAGTAACAGTTTACACACTGTGCACATGATGATAGTCACTGAACCCTCCCCCAAAGTATCCCATCACACCTAAATATCCCCTTAAAAATCTAAACTTTAAATAAGTAAGTAGGTAGGTAGGTAAGCAAAGAAACAAATAAATAAAAATCTGAATCATTGGCCACATTTCCCCATATACAGAAATATATTCACACTTTGACCCAGATTCAGAAAATATAGCCACATTACAGGAAGTGAATTTGTGCATCAAGCAACTATGGGCAGGATATGGGCAATTCAAAGACATATCTATCACTAATAGTGAATGTTGAACAACAGAGCTGAGTGAGGGATATGCTAATTGTCCACATAATGATATGGTAATATTATTAAAATAAGCTGCTTGGTGTATATAAATAAGACAAATCAAGATGGCAGTGCAATTCAGAAATATATAAATGGCACACCACAGAGCTATGCATGCCATGGAGCTCATTGCCACATATTCCCCGTGTTTATGTTGAGAAACTTGAGAACATTGTGACAAATGTGTGGGGTTGCCACCACAGTAGTAAATGTGTATTTCTAACATGTATTTATTATAGCCTTGAGCCACACTGGTGTGTGTCATTGCCCTCAGATGCACCATTGTCATCCAACTACACTTCAAGTCACTGATATTGTGGACTGGTACCAAGCAGTTAGGGAGACCATGTAGGACATAGTGGACATATGTCTGCCTCATCTGCAGACCAATGGGAGTTGAACACTACCTATTCCAATAGAAACCAAGGTATGTGTGGCTTTACTTATACTAGCTCCAGGAACCTTCTAGCAGCCTACTAGGTATACGGGGGGGGGGGGGTAGACTACCTATACCAGCAGATTCAAAGGTATGTGAGGCTTTACTTGTACTACTTACAGAGACACTCTAGTGATCTACTGGAGACACTGGGGGTATCTCATGCATGTATCTGTCCTGAGAATACTCTATCAGTTCCTTGAAGTTTGACTGCAGCACGTTGGGGAGCATATGTGGTTTCCATGTACCACAGAGGAAAATGGGAGCACTATGTGAGAATTGGTGAAATAGCCTGTTTCCCTGAAGTACTGGGGGGCACAGACTATACCCACATTAAAATAAAGGCCCCACATGGGGAAGTGGTGTTGAAGTACATTTACTGCAAAGGGTACTACTCTGTCATCTGTCATGTGGTCTGTAATGCACAGGATATCATCTACAATGTGTGTACAGGCCACCCAGGCAGTTTCCATGAGGCCCACATATGGTGCACCTGGGACCTCTACCACCATTTTGCAAGGGGTGCATTTCCCCGGGCTATCTTATTGACAATATTAGATATGCCATGGAGCCCTGAATGATGACACTCATCAAAAATCCTCAAAATGAAGCAGATAAGAGGCACTGTTCTGCCTGTTTGTAAATCTAGAATATTACTGATCATATGTTTGGGCTGCTGATTGCACATTTTTGACGTCTGGATTCAGTTTATAGAACAAACAGTATCCACATCACTTCACTATCTGTTTACCATCCATTGTGAGTTGTAGATCTTCTATTAGATATGACTATTTAAATTCTACCAAAACAATTTGCTAATGTATTTGTCTTCCTAAATGTCAAATCACTTACACTTGGATTTTTGTCAGAGAAGAAATTATTAGCTTTTAAAATGTGCTAGTTATTGTAATTTATCTCTGATGAATTTTACATTTGTTCCAAAAGTCATAATCAAAGAATACTTGGGAGCTTTTTGCTGTCCTTGCTTTATATTCTAACAGTTATTAACAGTTATATTACAGAGCTGTCATCCAGGGCACATGAGCTATAATATACCCACATTTCAGTTTGCAAGACTGAGAAGGCTATGTTCAGAGGAACACAAATGTCAAGACCTGTCAGTAGAATTAACAAGCATGTTTACAGCTAGAAGTTACAAATGAGAATAATAATAAAGGTTAAAGCTGAGATGTATAAGACAAATGGGTTAGAACCGTTACAATATAAGACAAGAGACAACAAGGAATCTCCAAATATCCTTTGATTATGACTTTTGGAACAAATGTAAAATTTACCAGAGAGCTAAACAATAGCTGGCATATTCTAAAAGATGGACAATTTCTTCCTTGATGAGGTGGCAAATGTATGTGGTTTGACATTTAGGAAACAAAAACATTAGCAAATTACTTTGGAGAATTTAAGAAGCCATGTCCAAGGGAAAATAAACATCTCACCATGAATGGTAACTAGATGGTGGTGCAGTGGTTAATGTTGTTGCCTCACATCAATCAGTTCTCTGGTTTCATTTTTAACTGAGGTGCCTTCTGAGTGGAGTCTGCATGCCTTCCTGTGCTTGTGTGGGTTTCCTCCCACATTTCAAAGACAGGTGTCTGGAGTTTTTCTCCCTAGGCATCTGCTGAAAATAGGCTCTGTCCTAGTCGGATTTCCCAGTCAACACATGTTAAACAAATAAAATGGTGGGGTGAAAGTCATGTTGATGCTATTCACTAGTAAAGAGTTCAACTGAACTAATACATAAAAATAGTTTGTGAACATAGAAGTGAAGGCATAATATATTTAGCATTATGTTCATCTTCTGCCTTTTATGTAAGAAAAAATATTTATAAATGTAAACACAGAATTTCTGAACACCTTGGTGAAATACAGAGACATAAAGAGACACATGCACTATATAGACATGTTATACATCATAAAACTGCATCATTTATGTTTCTAGGGAGCAATGATATTATTAATAAACAGAAGGCTTGGAAAACATGGATTTAACCGTGTAAATGACTGCTTGTAATTAATAATTTATAATTTTATACATTTATAATTTTATAAGTTACCCCTAACCAGGAAAAGCCAAAAGACACAAACAAACACTGTGTATTTTTCAGCATTGTCCAGTAGATGACAGTCCCCAGGATTCATGAAGCCTCCGTGTAAGAGTTATAACTCTTACACGGAGGCTGCAGTTAAACGGAGTGATGTCAGCATGCTCTGCATATTCATGAGAGCATGCTGAATCACACCTAAGTCTAACACGGTCCATGTAAGACAGTAGGGGGCGTGTCCGTAGGCCGAGCCCTGCAAGCGGACACGCCCCCAGAAGTGTAAAAGTGCCCAAAGTAGACACCCACAACAGAGTCCACGGAAATGTGAATAAACACAACACAACACATGCCCCTACAGACTATAAACATAAAAGAAATATAAATGAACATGTTATATTTTTTTTTTAAATTGTAAAGATGTTTAACCGTGAGTGCGCTTTATGCTGGCGTGCCGTAAGCGCAGCTACAGTTAGCAGTCAGTGGGAAAGCATATAAGAACTAAATATGCAAAGTAAGCCAAGAAGCAATAGCGTAGCGGTACAGATGTTGGCTGAAGAGCAGGCATTCATGGTTCGAGCCCCCACAACACCAATATTTTTTTTTGCAAAATAAGCAGGAAACAAGTCCCTGACAAATATGTACACATAAAACCACAGTTCATGTAAAATGTAATGAAATAGCCCATTTATATTGAAGACATGTGAGGTACCAAAAGAAGAAAAAATGCCAGATGTGCTCATAGCTGAGCTACAGTTTAACAGAGTGAGTGCATGTGCCCGTAGATGAGCAGTGGTTTAACTGGTGCAAAATGAGTGCCCGTAGCTGAGCAGTCATTTAACATGCTGAATCTATGTGCCCCTAGCTGAGCTGAGTGTAATATGCGTGCCGATAGCCAAATGAGGCTTAAAGCAGCGTACCCCGTTCGCGCGAAGCTGCGCGCAAACAAGCTAACCGACGGGCAACGTTGAGCAAGCCGTATCAAAACTGCCTTTACACAGACACACCCCTCAGCATGTCTAGACAGTCATGAAAAATAAAAAGCAGTGGCCAGGCTCGAACCCAGGATACTATACACCATAGTCAAGGTACAGAACCACTAAGCCATGACAGCAGTATCTAGAAATGCAATAATAGCTCATATATAGGAATGAATACAAACTACAGCATGACAATGCAGGTTTACTGAAGTTGATACAATTCCAAAATGGCCAATCACAGATATGTGCGGGAAAAACGGACTATATAAGCCCCATAGGCGGGAATACACAGCATAAACGATTGTAGAACAGACCTGCAGGCAGAATGTCAGGAGTAGGAGAGGGTAGTCGCTTTCGAGCACAGAGGTGGGGTGTTGAGGAGTCCAGGTACATGGCCTGGCTCCTAGTCCACAATCATTAGGCCCAACTCATGCAGGGCCAGGTCCTCTGGGGAGCATACAGGGCTGAGGCGTGGGACCGGTTGGCTCATGATCTCACCAGTGCCACAGGGATTCCAAGGACAGGTGAGCAGGTCCGTCACCACCATGCGGACCTGAAGAGACGCAAGCAGGACCAACTGAACCTTTGGCTCCAGGAGCCCCAGCAAACACCCAACGCCCCACCACTGAGTAAGTAACATTTAATTATGTATGTAAAAAGTTAAACAAGCTGATATTAAGGAGATGTGTATTCCAATATTACTTCATTTATATTACAGCTGCAGGTGTCCGTTCTGCGAACCGCAGAGCCTATGGCGATAGGCTGGTGTGGTTGCGCCACCAGGCAGGTCAGTAATCCACTACCAGTAACTGTAAAGAAATATAAAAGTATGACAGTCAGCAAAAGAGTGCAGTGTAGTCAGTAAGGAACAAAATCTGCAAGTAACAGTGTGAAAGTGTATGCAAGTATTGCTTGATTACAACAGTTTCCAGCCTGTAAGTTTAAGCTAAACATGAAACTGTCTGACATATATCCTGAAATAAAAATGCCCTGCCTGTAAGAAAATAGTACACAACCTGCAGCAGGCTGAAAAGTATGGCTGCAGAAGATGATAAATCACATGTGTGAAATATATCCCTGTGGAAATACTGAAACATGACAGAAGTGAGACTGCTGGAAAGGATTGTAATAACTACTGTTAAAACATGTCAATAAAGCCTAGAAGTACCATCCTGAATAGTAAAATGAAAGCAAGTGAGAGAGTGTGAGAAAGTGCCATGAATCCAGCAATACAGTAGTAATAACCCCTGAATAAAGTATACTGCAGTCAAGACAGAATGAAATGCATGTCAGATTCACAACCAAACAGCTAAATCTGTTCAAAGTGTTGCTGCATCTGGAATGTGTATCTGAAAATCAGGATATGTTGCTCTCAGTCTGCAATATGTAGATAGGATGTTTGTCTGATATACCATACAGCCACACTTGTCTACAGCCATATAAAGCAAATGTAGCCTTGATGTAGCTGAACAAAGCTAGATAAGAATGTGTATGAAGAACCATAAAATGTATATTGATGTTGCATTAACAGTCCTATCACCAAGTTGAAATAGTTAACATATAGGAAACTGTAGTTAGAACAGTAGTGTGTATATAACTGTAGCTATTAGAAATGTACAGCATATGTATTGTTATTCGAAGGTGTTAATATTACTTTCTTCACCCCACCCTATAACTACATATAACCCATTCCACGTGAAAATGGTATGTGCAATCACAATTAACACTCCTGGACGTTTGTCCTGTTGGGTCATATATATTTGCATGTCTGTTGATGCATCTGCCCTGTTCATACATCCACACCTGATGGCCTGTTGCCATCAATTAACCCTGCATGTTGTTGGACTGTGTATTTCTGTTCAAATTATGCATGTGTTATGCACACTGATCAATGGTGTGAATATCTGGGTGTTTGGTTAATGGGAATACTAATGCATGCTGTTACAACTAATTGTGAATGGTATTATATGTCACTAACCCAAACTGTCATGACAAAATGCAAAACATAGTACAACAGGGAAGGCGGGTTCCAGCGGACCCACCTCTCCCACCTCAGCTGGCGAGTGCACCTGTCCGGACCCTCCTCCGGTGGCCCTGTGCCACCTGCGGGTGGAAGCGCTGCAGGGGATGGGGCTCGCCCCCCCCTCTGCAAGTGTGGCCGGAGGAGATCCACCACTCACCCTCCGTAGCGTCCGGACTGTGGTGCGTAGGGAGATTCGGGACTCTGTCCTTGAGCCCCTACGCCAGCTCGAGGCACGGGTGGCACAACTAACGGGCATGCCTGTTGCCCCACCTACACAGCCCCCAGCACAGCCCCGTCCTGGGCAGTGAAGGAACAGTGGCAACTGCCTATGGGTGGGGATATCAGTTCCACTGTTGCCATCTGTGGGCTCATGGGCTCTGGATATCCAAACCTCCGTCCCCGTCAATTGTGTAACCCCCCCACACGTGTCATACACTGCCCCTGTATGCGTCTTGTTTGTCTTGTCTGTTAACCTACCCAACCTACCTCCCCAGCTGTACCGACTACCTTCACCTGACATACCACTCTCACCTGAAAAAAAAAAAAGGGCACTCTGTACCCACTAAAAAATTACGCCCCATACATAGCTGCCCATTCCGCACACATGTCTACTGGACATGGAACCTATCAATTCCAATTGGCTGTACAACAAGTATTATTGTTGTCCTGACACCTCTCTCAGGGGTGGAAGGTTTCAAATGTCACACCAAATTACATATATATGCACAGCTGTTGCTGATGAAGAAATGGGCAACTATGGGCCTTACCTACATCCCTCCTGCACATCCCAAGCTTGTTTCCCTACTGTCTTACCCTCTTTGTGACCCCTTTTTCACCACTTTCCTGTCTCCCCATTTTCTTTTCTTTCAAAGAAAATAGCTGGTGTGCAAGAGTAAGCACATTTAAGCGGTTGTAAGCGGTGTGCGCTTGTGTTGTGAGCTAACCGCCAGTGCAAGCGTGAGCTCAGCAAACCAGCGCTAACCCGGTTACAACTGCTTAAAAGTGCCTTAGTCACTTTGATTGACAAGTCCCGTACTCAGTTCAAAAGCAAAATAAAATCCCACTGTGAGTCCCGAACCCAGGACCTTGGCAACTGTAGTCTGCATGACTTCCCACTAAGCCATGACTCTTATACAAGAACATTGTGCTAAAGTAAATATATCATGTAACAGTAGGAATGAATTTAAAGGGAATATAGATGTGTAGTACACAAAGCATGACATTCAGAATTACTAACAAAACTGGTGGATTTCCATAATAGTAGTGTGTGAACAGAAACAGCCATGCTAGTTGGAAGCTAGTAGGTAATAATGTCACTATAGCACCTTGCAAGACACACACATGCTCACAGCAGGATAAGCACTGCCCATACCCCACAACCTCTTACAGGAACACATCTGGACCAAGTAATAAAATATGTGGAGCAAAGGCCCAAAACCAGGGACACATTACAAATAATGTTACAACAAACGCAGACAGTTCAGAAAGTAACAGGGTCTACACTTTGTGGGATGTTTGGAAGGGTATGCAGTCTGGAACCTGAATGTTTGTCACCATATTCTGACTTGAGCCCAGAGTGACTTGCCAGAAAAAGGTGTGCATGAGATATTGACCAAATTATGAGGCAGAAATGTGGACAACCTGCAAATATCTGTACACATGATGGGTCCAACACCACCATATTTGAATAGTTAAGAGCCTAGACATAGCAACAGTGAATGACTTACAGGGATGCCCCACAGACTTCATGTGAAATGTACAAACAGTAGGCAGAAAGGTGTAACACATGCAATGGTAACTATGGAGACAGGAAAGTATTCACCACTTGCATGGCAGAAAAAGTGTAGTAATACATATGCTCATGCTAACCCACAGTCACAACTGCAGCATACCAGACATTTTAATGGGTGTACCCCACTGATATGTACCATTCCATGAGGCACATAACAGATGAACCTGAAAGTCTCTGGGGCCTGCTCAGCAGCATACTCAAATACCCTAATAGATGTCAAGGCCCACACCATGGCCAGACCACACTGCATGCTGTAACACCCTAGCAGATATAGCAAGCATTCCAAGGTGTGAATGTACATGGAAAATAGGAAAGCTACAGCAGCACACTACAGTCAAGACACCTAGCAGGCATACAAGTAGTGACTGTAAAGGGCAACTATTGAAGCCTTAGCAACAGAGTGCAAGCAAAAGTGAAAGGAAAGCACACACACACACACACATTAGCAGTAGTAGTAGTTGTAGGTGTCAGTGTACATACACAGTTAGTACAGGAAACTGGAGAAATGAATGGAGGAATGTTAATCTACAACACACCTGGAAATATGAGAGAGATACCAGCCTTTACACTCACAGAACATTGTCCACAGCATAACAGCATGGTCCCTGCCCCTAACATCTGAAAGGGCTACGCCTATCTCACACACCTTTTTATAGCACTGTTCTGCAATCACAGTGAGAACTGCAATCAGTACACAACTGGCTGCATGCAATTAGCAAATGCTGGCTAACAATTGGTGCAGAGGCCATCACATGGGCATATGCAGATACCTACAAAAGTTTGTTGTACTCCATGTCCACGCATGCAATACTTTCATTGCACCCTGAGAAGGACGTAAGAGACAGACAGACAGAGAGAGAGAGAGAGAGAGAGAGACAGAGACAGAGACAGAAACAGAGAAAACTGCAATTAAGCAGACAGAAACAAATTGTTCAGCAACAGCTACCTGAAAGCTGACAACTGGGAAGTGGAGCAGCAGGACAGAGAGCCAGACAGCAACACAAGCAGCTGTGACAAACGCAGGTAATGTAAAGTAATACTATAAAGGTCTACATACTGTGAACCCTCCATATGTGTCATTGGTCTGTATCCATATGTATATGAAGATGTGTAAAGGGCAGGGGACGTACAGCAACTATCAGTGAAGGCTGTACATACATTTGTATGTGAGAGCATATATGTGCACATATCAATTTGTTTGATTGTAGGTTGTAGTGCCATGTACAAAGTAGGTTACACAGTTATGTATGTTTAACAGTATGTTAGTGTGTGTATACAGTATGGTAGACAAATATGTTGATATACCTGTCTAACATATGGATATGTGTGTATGTCAACATATGTATGTGTATATATATATATATATATATATATATATATATATATATATATATATATATATATATATATATATAATATGCATATATGTATACATACATAGAGAGAGAGATGTAGGAATACATAGACAGATGTAGATAGAATATTGTGCAAACATATCTATGTAATGCACACATACAGATATAGATATATGTAGATACATATACATAGACAGACTGATCTGACTACCTACAGGTATGACTGTATATGACGACCTGCAACACAGCCTGTCCCACCCCCTCTGTCACTCACACCCCCTCTGTGCCCCCCACTCCACATCTATAGCAATATATGTACATCAATATATATATGTGTATATGTATATATATATATATATATATATATATATATATATATATATATATATATATATATACATATAGATATATCTATATACATATATATATATATATATATATAAAGAGAGAGAGAGAGAGATGTATATAAATTCTGAGTGAGGCACATGTGTACAGATGTATTGCAACAGGTGCCTGGTGACAAAGGCATGGAGTGAACACCAGTGTCAAATCCGCAGTACCATACCACATTCCAGATCACCTACACCAGTAACCACCAGATATGTGATTGGCTGCCCACCACTGCATGTGTCAGGGGTGAGCAGGGTCAGAAATGTGTACAATAGTGGCCCCAATGATATTCAGAGTGGCACACTATCCCTGGAATACCTGCACATGGTATGTGTCAGCGGACATGGTGAGTCAGGTATGGACATGTAGGTCGGTGTACCCCTCCACACCACATAATGGATGCCATGGTATGGCCCTCACATGACAGCTACAGATATGGAGAAGGACACAGTGACATGTACAACACTGTGACAATGCACTCAAACACATTACCAATGCACAGTGACTGACAACACCACAGAGTACACATATGCTACCCACATAGAGGTTACCACTCCCGGATTTACATATGGAAGTCACACCCATGACAGATGTCCAACAACCATAGTAACACCTCCCACCATCCACAACCTAAATGTCTGCTGTGTGTCGTCCGTGCCACTGTAATAGTGTGCACATGTGGAGGTAAGAGTTCCTACCCACAGATAAGACATACCCTGCAATAAACCACACAGTGTTAAGAAGCAAGACTCCCCATGAGTACATGTCACACATACCCCTGCTGAATGTTAGTCAGATAGGTAATATGCCATATGAGTCACCCTGTGTAACTGTGTGACAGCAGCAGGTACCATCACACCACATGTGTCACAATGGTCAGGGTAGCAGAACAGTACGCTGCTGTAGACACAGGGGCAATAGCATATTGCATAGTATTGTATTGTAATGTAATGTATTGTGTTGTATTGTATTGGTATGGTGAGGTGCCTCCTTCATGGAGTGGAACCACTGCTGCTGTGCCCCAGTGTACAGGTACATATCCTGTAGTCAGGCTAGTGTTACATAGCACTTCTATATGTGTGTTTAGCTCCTGTCAGAGGTTATGTAGCATGCAACTGGGGATACCATCAGGTCCCATCCATGTTGTGTATACTGCTGTCCTGCGGGTGTCTCTCACCTGGACATCTGTGATGACAGGGAGGTTACAGTCAGCTGTGATAACTATGCCTTAATTCGGGGGAGAGGGCGGGGTGACACCTGCACTGAACCTGTCTGCCACAATGTTGTCGATATCTGTGGTGTCAGTGAAATATTTGTTGTTGTGTACTACCTATGGGCATAGAGGATGGCTCCTGACCAGGTTGCTAACATAACTGAAGAAGGCCTTCTGGTTATCTGTAGTGTCACTCTTGATTTTCCTCTCAAAGTTGCCCATGTATTTTGTATGATGGAAAATAGATCCTTACCAGTGCTGCTCAGACATGCCCTCCCTTTAGTGAATTATGCTCTGTCTTGCAGTAGCTTCCATCTTCTGTAATACAATCTGTCTATGGCTGGGGTCCACCAGACAGGATGCTGTCCCTTTGTGGAGAGTGTCTTGGTCATATATGGGATTGCATGATCCATGCATTCACGGAGATGTCTGTAGAAAGCAATTGTGTATGGGGTCAGCATTGTGGGTTGTATCTGCCACTGGCCCAGTGGGCTGAAAGGATACCATATCACTGTTACAAAGTGTAAAGTTTGTATCTGTAATGTTATGCACCATAGTCGTTTGTGCTGGTGGTGGAGGTGGGATATGTATATCCAGGGCAATCAGTGTGTGGTCAGCTCACAGTAGTTGACGATGTAGGCCATACAGTACCTAGATACAAACCCCAGAGTGAGGAGGTGCTCTTGACCTGAATCAGTGTTCTGACTGCTGGGGTTTGGTAGTATGTCGTATGGAGTCTGCCAGGTACTGTTGCACAGTTGCTGGCCGAGCACTGATACCTGGCCATCTACATGTGTATCCACCAATAGACAGACAGATGCTACATATGTGAGATATGTTGTATCATAACAGTCGAGTAGCATGTGTAGTATGTGTGCCAAATTCTGCTGACATATATTGCTGATACCAGGTTATTTTCTTTCTCAGGTACATGGCCCACCAGCGGAATCCCACCTAGTCCACAGCTGAGGATGAGGAGATACCCCAGACCCTGGTGCCGGATTATGCAATACTCTTTTCCCGCACCAGCCAGAATCAGCAGGAGAGGGCTGCACTGTGGCAAGACCTTGTCCGTCGGGTAAATGACATAGGCACGCATAATAGGACATATGAGCAGGTGCGACATCACTGCAGTGATTTAATCAGACATGTCCGTCAGCGTCGTCAGATATCCACAGGCAACAGGTCACCACAGGTGGTGGGGTGGCTACACATCCCCACTCACCAGACTGGAGGGACTACTCATGAGTGTAGTGGCTCCAGTCCGCCAGCAACAACAACAGCAGCAGACATGCATTATGATGGAGGCTGGAGCCACACAGCAGCAAGACAGTGAACGTGCAGGTAATATGCCATATGTATAGTTGACTGTTGTGTACACTGGTAGTTAATGCATGTGTGAGGTGTGTCCTTGGTTTGTAGCTGTCACCATAGTATTTAATGTGCAAGTGTGATATCCTCAATATTAGCTGCTGACCTGTGAAAGGCGACTGTAGTACTCCTGACCTGTATCATACTCAGTAACAATGGCACAGTTGTGCCCACTGACATTAGTTTCTTCACGTCTGCAGGACCCTCTGGTATAACAGCAATGCAGCCTATCCATGCTGGTGAGTGTGTATTAACAATTCCTGTAATAGTGTTGATAGTAATAGTACTATTTGGCTCACTTAGTAGTGCTCTTTGTATGCATGTAGGTGTGTCTGTGTCTGTGTGTTGATATCACGCATACTGAGTACTGTACAATTGTGTGAAACTGTGTGCATGTGTGCATGCGTGCACCTGTGCACGTGTGCATGTGTGCATGTGTGCACGTGTGCATGTGTGCACGTGTGCATGTGTGCATGTGTGCACCTGTGCATGTGTGCATGTGTGCACGTGTGCATGTGTGCATGTGTGCACGTGTGCACGTGTGCACGCGTGCATGTGTGCATGTGTGCACGTGTGCATGTGTGCATGTGTGCACGTGTGCATGTGTGCACCTGTGCATGTGTGCATGTGTGCATCTGTGCATGTGTGCATGTGTGCACCTGTGCATGTGTGCACCTGTGCATGTGTACATCGCTGGTAATGTGTAGACATTGTAAACTGTGTTTCCTGTTTCCTCCCCACAGGTTCTATTGCTGCTCTGGTGTCATGTAGCAGGGAACCTGAGTCAGGTGCCGTGGGTACTGATAATGATGACATCTGTGTAATGGCACAGGAAGGTATGCCAGGGTCCGCCATTGGTCAGCCGATTGACAGTACACAGCTGTCGACCCCATCAATGCGCACAGTTATCCTGCCAATACACCCTTTGTCACCACTGTCCCTAGGTGATGGACAGCATGCAGTGGGCATTGACCAGGGTAATGTGGTATCTGTGGCACATGCCTCCCCACACAGCAGCCATGGGCATGGCCCAGAGATGGTACCACACAGACAGATGTCCAGGGGTTCTCGTGGGAGCATCCATGGGCGTACTGCCCCTGTCAGACGTGCCCACAGAGGTCTTACAACCTCAGCTATGTTTCGGACTGTCATGCAGGCACAGTCACGTATGGAACGGTACACCAGACAGGGTCGGAGGGAGCTGGCAGCATGTCGCACAGCCATGACTGACAGTATGCGTGACATTGCGGCTGCCATCCGTGATTTCACCGATGTCATAGACAGACGTTGTGGGGACATATTAGACCGGTTCCACAACTACATGTCCATGAGCCAGGGCGATGGTGGGCGGTTGAGGCATCGACGTGGCCGTATGCCAGCAACAGCAGCAGCTGGCAGTCGTCGCGGATGACAACAGGGCCGCGGCCGCCCCCGTAGTGCCAGCAGCAGCCCCAGCAATGCTGGGTCTGTGCTGTCATCAGACTGCCCCAGGAGACCACGTGCACGTGGCTCTGGCCAGGCCCGACAGGGATCTGTGTCCAGTCAACGAACACCTGCTTCTGATGACAGTACCCAGTCTGGGTTGGTACCGGATACGGTCCGTAGCACCCCTGCAAGGCACAGGTACCGTGTCCGTGGCCAGAGACACTGATCTGTATGACCTGACAGGTACAGTCTGTGGCTGTCCACAAACACCAGTATATGGCAGCCATGAGGTGGAACTGTGTGCATCCATACACACATGCAAAGTGACAACACCTAGGGCTACCGCATACACGCACACACTGCATCAACATTGCCCCACCTTCTACTCCTGTCCCTCACCAACACACATACACATACATGTCAATTGGTGGTATGGGTGGCTGATTCAGGCATACCAGGTTCACACCCTGTGCATATGATGAAACTGTGCCACCTCCTGCAATCTGTAACAACTGTGCAGGTACAGGTTAACATGTTGCTGATGCACAGGGTGACCACATAGATGTGTAGTAATAGTATCATGTTGTTAACAGTACTGTGTGCTGAATTAATTGTGGGTATATCACAGCATGCCTGATGCAGTAAGTGTGTGATTGTCATGTCCTGTTGTCTACACCCATGGTAAGTACCATAGTGTATCATCTGCACATGTTGGCATACTGGTGGTAATGATGTCAACAGAAGGCTACATACATAGGTAGCACAGGGGATAGGGTAATGAATGTAGTAATACACAATGATGGACATGTAAATTGCAAGTGGCATGTTGCCCACACTAGACTCTGCATTGCAGATGTTTGAGGATGTTGATATGTGTGCAGTACTACACGCCTGGTACAGGACACACAGGAGCACCCTAGCACTGCATGCTCACATCTCATACCATGCTAGACAGCCCCAACACACATAACTAACTGTCACAGAAGGGAGAGTACCCATATATGTCAGGGATACTGTGGTGGCAGCCTAGGGAGCATACATCCTACTAAGTATGGAACCACTGAGTGAAGGCTCAGTGTCTGTTATTTGACATGTGTATTACTGCAGGTATGAGCACATGGGTTTCTATCCAGTTATTGTACATCCTGACAGTACATGGTCTGTACACTTGTGTGCACTGAGACTGGACCCTAGCCATCTGACCAGTGTATTTCCATGTACATGTGCATAGTGCCTGCATATTTGCAGTGTTACCTACTGGAACTGGTACAGCTTGTTTGTTGTACAATGGACTACCTGCAGCCCTGTTTACTGTAGCTTTGTTTGCATGCATGTTTGCTTGCAATTACCCTGGAATACTGATCACACCTGCAATGCATAGTTATAGAGCTTCTGTGGACTCCTAGTGCCATCTGCATAGCATACTATATGTATGTCCATGTCCCACTTGACAGGATGTCACTGTTTGTCCTGTTCACATGTACATTGCCTGTGACACAGTGCATATGACCTACCTGGCATGTGTCCACGTGAGCAGTCATATATGCTACTGCTAACTAATCACAGGCACTACACCTTCACACATTCATCTTCTGGTGAACTACCTGCTTTGCTAGGGACGGCCTGCACCTGTCACCCCTGGGCTTTCAGATATTGGCAAAGGCTTTTGCTACCCCCATAGTGCCTATGTTAGGCAGGGCTCAAATGAAAAACCCACCTTCATAGGTATCACAAGGGATAAGAAACTAAGAGCAATGCTACCCAACGCCAGAAGTCTAAACCTCCAGATGCATGCACCCAAAACACTCCTTGGCATGGAAAACATCAATATCTGTGCAGTAACAGGTGCCTGGTTCAGGGCTACTGAGAGCACACCAGCACTACCAGGTTTAACCCGGTTGATTTCTTTGAAACAGTCACCAAGGCCATTGATGAGGGGAAGGTGGTTCACACAGCCTACCTGGACCTTGCAAAGGCCTTCACAACAATACCCCACTTGGGCATTCTAGAGAAGCTCACCAGCTTAAATATAAGCCCCTATGTCACTAGATGGATTGCACAGTGGCTCAAGGACAGAACCCACATGGTTAGCATTGCTGGAGCCATGCCAGACCCCACAACAGTTACGGGTTGTGTCCCACAAGGCTCAGTCCTGGGACCCTCTTGTTTGGTATATATTTATTGGAGGTACAGGCCAACACGGACGGACTGTGGCTGTCCAAATATGCAGATGACTGCAAACAGGCCACCATAATCGACTCTCCAGCTGACACAAGCATCTTCCAAAGGGGCATCATAGCAACAGACAACTTGTGCCAGAGCCATGGCCTTCTGCTGAACAGTGTTTAGAAAGGGGAATGTGCATCCTGTAGTCTGTTCACCTAGTTGCCAAAAGGGACATTGTCCTCACACATACTAACCCCCCTCAGCCAAAAACACACACTTGCCAATTGCAGGATTCAAACCCCTATCTGACTATGTTATGACACTTGAGACGGATGCATTAGCAGAGCACGCTATTTGCATTACTGGGAGCTTTCCCTTCTCCTGCTATACTTATAGAGTGCTGACATCATCAGTGTTTAGAAAAGGGAATGAGCATCCTGTAGTGTGATTTCCTAGTTGCGAGAAGGGACATTACCCTCACACACACAAACCCCCCCTCAGACAAACACACACGCTTGCCATTCGCAGAATTCAAACCCCTACCTAACTATGTTATGACACTTGAGACAGACGCATTAGCGGAGCTCGCTATTCGCATTCCTGGGAGGTTTCCCTTCTCCTGCTGTACTTATAGAGTGCTGACATCATCAGTGTTTAGAAAAGGGAATGAGCATCCTGTAGTCTGTTCACCTAGTTGCCAAAAGGGACATTGTCCTCACACACACTAACCCCCATCAGCCAAAAACACACACTTGCCAATTGCAGGATTCAAACCCCTATCTGACTATGTTATGACACGTAAGACAGACACATTAGCAGAGTACACTATTTGCATTACTGGGAGTTTTTACTTCTCCTGCTATACTTATAGAGTGCTGACATCATCAGTGTTTAGAAAAGGGAATGAGCATCCTGTAGTGTGATTTCCTAGTTGCCAAAAGGGACATTTCCCTCACACACACAAACCCCCCTCAGACAAACACACACACTTGCCATTCGCAGGATTCAAACCCCTACTTAACTATGTTATGACACTTGAGACAGACGCATTAGCAGAGCACGCTATTCGCATTACTGGGAGGTTTCTTTTCTCCTGCTGTACTTATAGGGTGCTGACATCATCGGTGTTTAGAAAGGGAATGTGCATCCTGTAGTGTGTTTTCCTAGTTGCCAAAAGGGACATTTCTCTCCCACAGACTTACACACACACCAACCCCACTCACACACACACTGAGCATTTGCAGGATTCAAACCCCTACCTAACTATGTTATGACACTTGAGACGGACGCATTAGCGGAGCACGCTATTCAGATTACTGGGAAGTTTCTTTTCTCCTGCTGTACTTATAGGGTGCTGACATCATCTGTGTTTAGAAAGGGGAATGTGCATCCTGTGGGGAGGCAGACACCAAGCACACTATGGCTAAGCTGTCATTCCCTAGGGCAAACAGCCTAGTGTTGACCTCTACACCCATATGTTTAATTGTCAAATGCACATTATTTGTTGCTGATAGACTGTTTGCACATCTTTATTGCCATAGCATTCCCTGTTTGTATGAACAACTTGTGCATCTGTGGAAGATGTTTGCATATGGGAGGGATCCACTATATCACGTATGTCTCTGTAGTCATTTAACTGTGTGCACTGGGCAGACTGCTGTAATGTGGTTGGTTCCTGGAATAACACATAACAATACCAGATATGTGTGTCCAACTGCTAAACCGAGATTTGGCCTAAGTGTGTGAGCATGCCCAGTTCAGCCTTCCCATGGCATGTTGTCAAAGTGTGTGAGCATGCCCAGTGTGAGCATTCCATATGTTGGACTCTGCAGCCCACCACATTTGTGGATGAGTGTGAACTTCAACAACTATCACCCGTTTATGGTTGTGTGTTGTGTGTCTTGTTGTGTAGTTACTGTACAACTGCTTTGTGTGTGAACACAACAGGATTATACTGTGCCTGCAGTGTTTGCATGGGATACTTTGCATACAGTTGTCAACATCCTTTCACACTGACCTAACACTGTAGTACTGTATAGTGTACTGGTAGTACTTTGACTGTGGTGGACAGTATCCTGGGTTTTACTGCTATCACTGCTTTACATTTCGATAGTGGGCACAACAGCCTGGTTAGGGGCCACTTGTGTACATCTGACCATGTTGCATTCTGTTCAGATATGACCTACTTCAACCAGGCTTGTCCAACATTGGTAGTGTATTCCACAACATAGGTGTACATTTGCAAACACTAGCGATGTGCCCTAGTCCATGTCTAATGCTAGTTGGAGAGTGTGTTTGTCCTTCAACACACATTGTAAGTGGAGTTTGCCATGACATATGTCATGGTTAGTATACTGTGCCTCTATCTACCTGTGACATGACAGTGATACCCAGGATAAATCTACCATCTCCCATCCACTCATCAGGATTCCTATTGAGGAAGATTGATAAGTGACTCTATGGGTAGCCTGTACTGGGGGTTCACTCATGGGTGGGAGTGGCTTCTGTGTTATGGATCACACAGTACAGCTTGTCCTATGTAAGTCAGTGCTGGGGTTCAGGTCTCTCATGTGCATAGCTCACTGCCATTCAGATTGTACAGGGTGCAGCATGTTTATTGATGCCAGCAACACAGGCAACACATGGCATCTGTGCAAGCTCTTTGATACTCCTGATGAGGTACTGTTGGGGACTTTACGGTTGATGGAGGTGTCTGCTGAGGTACATCCCACAGGGGCTATTGTAGTCAATTGTACCGCTGATGAAGGATGACTGCAGAGCCACAATGACCTCCCCTTATCTAGATCTGACAGCCTTCATGATTAGGTGGGTATATGGTATGTTTCTGTAAACACTACGGCACATGTTTGTCCAATGCAGGATATCTATCACCTTGTGTCCCCAGGTCTCTCATTACATGTTAACTACATAATGGGTTAACACCTATGTGGTAATTGGTGGGCACCTACTGTATATCCACGGGGGTTGACTATACATGTTTCTGCACTTAGCTTGCTGACATGGCTATGGCACCAGTTGTCTGTTTCTATGTGGCCCTTTTGTGGGATGCTTGTGTCAGCTGGTGGATCATATGTGGTGAGCAGTTTGTAGTCCTCTGCAAACATGTTCGGACACAGTCCTTCCATGTTTGCCTGTACCTATGGGACATATATACCAGACGAGGGAGATCCCAGGACAAAGCCTTGTGGGATGCCAGTTATATCTGGTTTGTAGTCTGACATGGCTGCAGCATGTCTGACCATGTCTGTTCTGTCCTTGGTCTGGTTTGTAACCCCTCTACTGACATGTGGGTTTATATTTAAGCTGGTGAGCCTATCTATAATGAACACGTAGGGTATTGTATAGAAGCCTTTGCAAGGTCCAGATACACTGTGTGGAGCACATTGCCCTCATCAATGACCTTAATGACTGTTTCAATTGAGTCAAACATGGTTAGGGGCAGGATCTGCACTTGAGAAGGCCACACTGGGTTGGGTCCGGTGTCAGTAGGTCCCCAATATCTTTATGTCTGTGGTACATGCTGATCCTTTCCATAGCTGTACAAACCGAGCTTCTCAGGATTCTGGGGTAGTAGTGTTCAGTATCCATTCAGGCAACACCTTTGTTGAGAAGGACCACTGTTGTTGTACACTGCCCTTTGGGTACATATTCTGTGGTAAGGCTGACATTGAACAGTAGTGTGGTTTGGCATTCCATTCATCCTGGAGTCCATGTTGCACTAAGCCCAGGACACCATCTCATACCATTGCTGCTGTGTGTTTTGCTTTGTAGATGTTGGCTGTTACCTCAGCATCTGCAATGTCAGGGGGCCAGCAGTCTGCTGGGATAGATATTCTGCATTCGGGGGGGGGGTTGCACTGCACCTGTCAGGATGTATGTTGGCAATATGTGTGTGTGTTTGTGATATTTGTGTGATTCAGGGCATATCTGTGAATTCCCAACATGGTTCCTACCATCAGTTGTGAAAGCATTGTGATTATCCTTAGTGTCCTGTACAATTTGTATCTTCATAGGTTCATAGGTTCATACTAGGCTATCCACCCTGGGCATTTGTTAGCCTAGCCAGAGTGTGTGCGGCTTTTGACACCCCTTGCTATGTGAATATTATGGCCATTTATGATTTGCTTTGCTGTGCCTCTGTCTGGACATGACACAGTGAAGACCCCCAGTGTAACTCTACAATCATCCATCCACTTGGCAAGCTTCCTGTTGAAGAGTGTCAGTGAGGGGCTCTGCCTAACATGGAGTGGGATTCTGGTCCAGGGTGTGGGGAGCCTCTGGATTATGTATCTGTCCCACCAGCACATCCTATTTCATTATTTGTTGAGGTTGACATCTCTCACTCTCACAGCTCCGATGGATTTGTGTTTTCTGGGGTGGAGCATGTCCATTACTCCTGTGTTGGACATGGCTTCCTACAGCAGGCATGCAATGCCTCTGTGTAGGCAGTATGTGACTGGATTCAGCTGGGGTGTCTACAGCCGGGCAGCATATGACATATATTTGACACCCTTTATCCTCTTGGTGAGGTACCTTTGAGGTCTTTCTAACTGCTGCAGGTGTCAGGTAAGGTACATCCCATATGAGGCATTGTACTAGATTATGGGTGTGATTAGAGATAAGTATAGGGGCACAATGACCTCTGTTGCCGTAGATGTGACTTCTTTCCTGATACGGTGTCAAATGTAGACAGTCTTCCTAGCCACATTGGCAATGTGGGTGTCACATAACAGGTTACTGTCCACTTGTGTCCCTAGGTCCCTGGTTACTCCTTCCATACATAATGGTTTACCACCTATGTGGTAATTTGTGGTACCTTGTTTGGTATTTGGTGGGACATTCATACTGTCCAGTGTCTTCAGGACGGCTGGGTGGGGTTATTGTGTGTGAGAGTGCAGTCTGTAGCATGCTACAGACTGCACAGCAGTCTTGCCTACAGTTAGTTGCACATGGGTGAACTCCAATGCCTTGTGCATTGTCAGTTACCTGGACATATGGGTGTCTGTGCTGACTATGGATACTCACCCTCCTTTTATGTTTTGTTCTAGGTTTTGGGGCCATGACACATGATACGTGGTATAACCTGGTAGTGCTGGTGTGCTGTCAAGAGGCTTGCAGCAGGTTTCTGTCACTGCACAGACATCGATGTTCTCCATTCTGGGGATGGCCTCGGGAGCATGCATATTGGGGTGTACACATCTGGCACTGGTCAGCATTTCCCTTATGTTTCTTCCCACTTATGTTTTCTAGGGTGGTGGGTCAGTCTTTTCAGCCTTGCCTACAAAAGGCTCTATGGAGGTGGCAAAGGCCTTATCCAATATTCAGACGCCCAGGGGTAAGAGGTGCAGGCCATGCCAAGGACAGCTGCGTGGCTTGTCAAGCATGACATCCCAAGCAGACAGACATTGGATCCCCTTGGAATGACACCAGTAAGTGTGCCACTTGCTATGACTGATCATTCCGTGTTTGTACTGTGGCATTATTCTTGGTAAGGGTAGGATGCTGAGAACGGTGAGTGTCATACCGGCCTGGACTACATAATCAGATAGCTCATCTATGCCTCTTTTCATGTAGTCTAGGGCGGTACATCTCAAGTCATTCACACCAGCATGGACTATGACTGCATCATATTTCTACTTGCTTTGGAGTGACCTACATACTTCTGTTATGTGGCATATTGTGGCAGCCTACAGGCAGCTTACTGTACCCTTTCCCTTGTTCAGTCTGGTGTGCGGGACAGCAGTGTGTCTGACTATGGAGTCACCTATTACAACTGTATCAGGCATGTTGTTTCTCCTTCTGGCCTGTGACTGTTTGGCACACCAGCTTTGTGTGCTATGTGTTGCATGTGCTATGTTTGGAGGCTGTTTGATTGGTTGTCTGCTTTAGAGGCCTCTGTTGGTGTGCTGTGTTTGTAATTTGTGCCTCCGGGAATGTTTTTCTGTGTTTATGTGTTTGGTTTGCAGTTGTGATAGGTCTATGTGGGACTGTGTTTGTGGTGTGTGTGGTTACCTTCTCCTACTGACTTGTTTTGGGAGTACTGGGTTGAGGGAGCTCAGCCTCCAGTTTGGATGGATGGTTGCATCTCTCACATATATTTGTATTTCTTGGGTGGAGTTGGGGCGGGTGTGACATTGCCTCAGGATTCACAGATTCCACTTGTTGTGGCTGGCCTTAGTGGATTGCATGTGTGGACAGATTTTATTGCCATACTACTGATCAGTGCTTACTTCATTGTTCATGTTTGCTCTATCATGTAGTAGCTTCCTCATTCTCTTGCATGTTTTGGTTATGGCTGGTGTCCACCATGCCAGATTTAGGCACTGTGTCTTGTTTTAATTTAGGACTGCATAATCCAAGCATTCCTGGCAGTGTTCATGGAATGGCTGTATTAACAGGTTCTGAGGTGTGGCCCATATTTTGCACCTGCACGGGACCTTTAATGGATTCCACATCAGTTTGGAGGAGTGCAAATATTGCTTAACACATGTTTTCCACTGTGGTTTTCCGCCAGGGACTGTGGTCAGGATTTGTATATCCAGTGTGATTACTCTATGGTCTGGTTTTACCAGTGAGCAATACACTTCTCATCTTGACATCCAGTACCCATGTTGCTGATTATCACATCCAGTATGCTTACCCCTCTTGTGGGAGTGGTACGTTGTTCCTGGGCCTTTTGGTTTGTGGATTCTATGAACTTTTGTCCTACACTGTTGGAGCTAGTATAATGCTCCCAGTCTATGTCTGGGTATTTGCAGTCACCCAATATAATGTGGTTTGGAGGACTTGATATATTCATGTATTCCAGCATAGGCCGGATGCAGTTCCTGGTGTTGGGACAGTAGTCTGTAGCAGGCTATAAACTGGGGGGCAGTTTTAGCCACTGTTACTTGAGCATGGCTAGTCCATGCTGCTTTTGTTGTGGTACCGACATGGGGGTGTGGTTATCCTTGACAATTCTTGCTAGTCACCCTCCTTTTGTAGCTTGTTCCAAGTTTTGAGGCTGTACAGCACAGTATGAGGTGTAACCTGGTAGTGTTAGGGTGCTGTTGTGAGCCTTGCCTCAGTTTTCTGTTACAGCACAGTTATCAACATTCTCCATACTGGGTGAGTTTAGACTGCATGCATCTTGCTGTTTCAACTTATCCCTTATCTTATTCTTATCCCTTCTGGTACCTATGGAGATAGGTTTGTGTTTTGAGCCTTACCTATTTAGGGCACACTGTGGGTGACAACAGCCTTTGCCAGTATCCATACGGCCTGCACTGATAGGTGCACGCCAGTCCTAGCAGGTGGTGCATCATGTCATGCTCAGCATGTCATCCCAGACTGGCACACATTGGGTCCCCTTTGACTAACTGCAATACTTCAGTCAATTGTTGCACTTGATCATCTCGTTGTCATGTTGTGGCATGATGCTTGATGAGGGTAGGGTGTTAGTCAGGGCCCTCAGGTGTGCATATAGTACTTGGTGTTACATTACTTAACACATAGCATTCATGCCTCAGGTGGTGCTGCAGGGCTGCCTCTGTCGGATGCGCATATTACACTTCCCTGTACATGTTTGAGAGCAGGTTGTGTCACGTTAGGCGTCCCTGTTACTATATGAGTGAGTCAGAGAGGGGTATCATTCCCAGGGTTCCTACTGAGCCAATGTATGTGCTATGCGTTGCCTCTTTGCCAAGGCCAGGGCATACTGGGCACGCCTCCTTCTGCCTAGTGGGGCAGGCTCAGGTTGTTCCTCCTCCGAGTCACGCTCTGCCTGTGATGGCCTTGGCAATGGTGGGGGGCTGTTTGGCCCAGCCCTATGCTGGTCCTGCTGCAGCTGTTTTCGCAAGATCATATTATGTAGCATAGCACATACCATGACAATTTGGGTACATGTAGTTGGTGTGTACTGCAAGGCTCCACCAGATGTGTCCAGACACCGGAACTGTGACTTGAGCAGCCCAAACACATGCTCTATTACATTACGTGTTTGTGCGTGTGCCTCATTATGGTGTTCCTGTTCAGGTGTGTGTGCGTTTCTGATGGGTGTCATCAGCCACGGCTCCAGTGCATAACCTGCATCCCCCACTAGGTGTCCGTGCGGGATGTCCCCATTGGCAAATGTCTGGTACAGCTGCGTCAAATGCCAGATGTGGGAATCGTGGTAGCTCCCAGCACAGCCAGCACACACATTCATTATTATGCCCTGGGCATCACACATGACCTGGCAGTTGATGGAGGGGAAGCCCTTGCAGTTGATGTATGCCCTACCCCGCTCACCAGCTGGTGCTTTGATGCGTATGTCCGTGCAGTCTATTGCACCCACTACCTCAGGGTATTCCGCTATTTGCTGGAAGAGACGCATATTGCTGGCCAATACCTCACGGGCATTGGGGAAATATACATGATCACTGACATGTGCTGACATGGCATCCAGGAACTGGTGCAGTACCCTGGAAGCTGATGCCTGTGATATCTCCATCATATCACCAGTTGGTCTGTGGAAGGTACCTGTTGCTAGTATTCTTAGGCCAACACATACCTTGGTTTCCACTGGGATGGGTTCCCCTCTGTTGGTTCTGTGTGCGAGGCGTGGCCTGCACAGCTCCACTATTTGCTGCAGGAGGTCTCTGTCCACTCTATAGCGCTCTACTATCTCCAGCTCATGTAACCCGTGGTAGGTGACCCTGGGCCTGTACACTCTTCTCCGCCTCCTCACTGTGGGTTGTCTGGCACCATCTGCATTGTCACCACCCTCAGCAAGTCGCCTATGTCTCATTATGACAGCTATGGCAGCCCCTAACATTTCTGCTCTGAGTTCAGCTTTTTCAGTTTTCACTTCTGATAACTTAACTCCTGTCTTGCAGTGTCTCTTGAGAGAAACATTCTGCACTGCTGTTTGCAGAGTTTTAAGTGCTGGGCTGGGCTAGTATTCTGCCTGTGTAATTGCCTGAATCTAATTGTTTTCACCTGCTAGCTCCAGCAGTATTCCCTGCTAACTTCCTACTACATCTGTTGCTTCCTTTTT
The DNA here is from genome assembly GCF_019279795.1 of Protopterus annectens. Classification (NCBI taxonomy): domain Eukaryota; kingdom Metazoa; phylum Chordata; order Ceratodontiformes; family Protopteridae; genus Protopterus; species Protopterus annectens. The sequence continues at coordinate 1,116,789,860 of NC_056729.1, forward strand.
CCTTTCTGTTTCCTCAGGGTGGAGCCGTGTGCAAACCAGCAGAAACACGCTCACAGTGGCTTACACGCGCGCTCACATACTTACACAGTTCAGAATCTGCTTATTTGGTTTTAAACGCGTGCACGCCCACGCAAACAGTGTTAAACATCTCCCAACACGCTCCCACATGCTTAGTCTGCCTTACACGCATGCACACTGCCTTACACGTGTGCACACTGCCTTACACGTGCGCACACTGCCTTACTCACGCTTCGTGGCGCGCACACGTGCGCATACACGTCCAGCAAGAAACTTTGGTGTAGGCAACAGTGTACACCTTCCATTTCTTGACTTTCTCATGTTTACTTAGTGGCACACCTCTTTCCTTGATATCTGTCTGACATCTGTCATGTAACTCTAACCTCCAATGAACTGCATTTCTTTCTACCATTCCCCCCTGTGATGTCACCTATCTCCTACTCTGTTCCTCCCCCTTATGTAACTCTTACACTACTCAGAATGTGCTCATTTGCTATGTGACAGTGGGATTCAGTATCCTTACACTCATTTGCATCAGATTGCCTACTAATGCTTAGTTACATCTCTTAGACTCAGCTTCCCCCCTTAGCAACCACTACACGGTGGCCATGTTGGTTTTGCTCTGCTGGTCCCTGCATTGACATTCCATGTATTGCATAAAACCTACATTTGTAGGTTTAAAACCTTCGTTTTTATGTTCTATGCAGCGCAGCCCGTTTGCGCGGGGCTGCGCTGGGTTTAAACATTATATTATTCATATATTTGCATCAGGTTACCTTGCCAATGGCCACATAGTTGGCCATTGGTATGCTGCCTGACACATATGCACCCTTTATTTGGAGCTGACATGGCTCCATTGACGTTTTTGCAGAAACGTACTCAGTTGTCAACTGAGTACATTTCTGCAGCTAAAACGGCTCTTACACGGGCTGTTCTGGGCTTCCTGGATCGCTAATCAGCCTCATTTGCATGCTATTCGGCTGCAAGTGAGGTGATTAGCTTATCCACGCCCACTCCGTGTAAGAGCCGTTTTAGCTTGACTCTTACACGGACTTTGGGCTGTTCCTGGATCGCGAAGGCTGCATGGAGTCTTACACTACTCTTAGACTCCGTGCAAGCCTTCGTGAATCCTGCCCAGTATATTTTAGCATTTAATGTATGCTAAACTGCTTTGATGTGTGCAGTTATTTTCAATAAGGAGGTTTTCTTTTTAAATTGATATAGTTCCAAAATTAATATTATATAACTGACTTAACAGCTTCTTGGTTAAATGAAAATGCTTTATGATAATTGGTGTTTAAAAAGTTTACAATGTAATTATTTTTAAATCACTGATTCCTGTTGACCTTAACAGGAAATTAAGTTTTGGTGAGGTCAAAGTGAGTTTATGTAAGGTAGCAAATGCATTCTGAAGGATGTTACTGAACAAGATGCATTTAAAGCATTGAAACCATTTTAACATGAATGTGAAGTTTCAGAGGTTCATTAAAGCTTTTTCTGGTTATTCCTTGCTGTCTCCTTTTGTTGTTGCTGGGTTTTTGTATGTATTGTTATTGGACTGTTGCTCGTGCATGCACTTTAGCTACCTCTACCACGCAATTTGTTTTTTGGATTATTTGTGGTAGTACTACCCTGTGTCTCTATGATATCCCTGCACATATGCTGGGTTGTGTCCACCGAAACACTGACTTCAGGAAGAGAGCAGTAACCATGTCTCCATTAAGATCCAGTACTCATCCTCTGTGTCCCCAGCTCACTGGTGCTACTGGTAGAGCTCTACTTGTTTCTGATATGCGACAGCACACATCCTAGACTGACAGTGTCCTCAGTAACCTGTCTCCCTTGCGTGGTATGTGTCTGCAGGCATAGGTGCTGTGTCCATGGACTGTGCACGGAATGCAGTGGTCACTTATTCTCTGTGTCCAGCACTCAGGTATAGAGGCTGTGTCCACAGACTGTGTAGGGGATGTATTCACATGCCCTATGTCTAGCACACTCACCTTATTCCCCAACTGTGCCAGCTCCTATCCACTATCATCCTCAGGGGCATCAGATGCTCTGACCTCAGCTGGTGGTAGTTCCACATTGGTAGTGCTGGATAGAGAATTGCCTATGAAGACAGCAAAGTGCAATAAAATGTGTTAGTAAAGCCTGGAACCAGATGTATACTATTAAATCAGGTGTAGAAATAGTAGTTATACAAAATCTCATAGTGATATACCATACTTTGAGCAGAAGGTTGTGCTGGTGGAATCCCTAATGTTCCTATATAATCCAACCAGACAATACTGTCAACTAGGCCAAGGACAAATGGATCAGGAGGACCTAGATGTGCTTCTGGAAAAAGAGAGCTGCTGATAGCTGGGACAGCTTCTGTAGATGTTTGTGGCGTCCAGTGAACCTTTGTTGTGACATCCAACACCACATTGTGATACCATTTTCAAGTGTCAGTGCCTCTGATAGAGACCAAAAGCTCCTCCATCTCTGTGAGAGGTGGCATGACTAATGACCCACCACCCATCAACCTATCTTCACACACCAAGTGGGGAGGTCATTGTTTAGCATCATGAATAATGTCACCAGTCCTGGTCACCAATAGCATTTATATCCACAAGATCTTTCCAGGCACAGTCATGTTGGCCTGGTTGGCAGCATCTAGAACCAAAAGCCATTGGCCACTGAGATTGAGACCCTGGATGAGAACCTCATTCTCTGTATCCAAAAATCTTGCATTCCTAGTAGGTCTGTCTGCATACTTATCACTATGTTTATGCTTTGATTGTCATTTACACACTGATCTGTAGACTTGGAAAACACTGGAATGAACATCAGGATTGGGAGTGGCTCATAAATGCCCATCTAACACATCTCTCTCCTTGGCACATACAGCATTTCATTGTGTCTAGTGTTCCTATTTGTCGTGTTAGGCAGTGCATCTGATGTCAATCATTTAATGTTAATAACCAAATCCCCCTGCAGTACAACAGCTGTACAACAGAAACTGTCCTGGGTGCCATTACTGTTTCCTGGCATTGTTAAAAAGAACTTGGCAAATGTCGTGGATGTACAAGGTACACAATAGTCAATTGGTTTAATCCACAAATACATTAATTATGCAGGTAATATGAAGAAGTGCAGATTGCCATGCTTCCTTTCAGGCCTCACAATCCTTCACCTCAATAGTTACCCATTTTTCCAGTGCTTCTGTCAGTACACTTTTGTTCCATATCCATGCAAGCATTGTTATGGTTTATATGAGCAGCAATGAGTAGACAGTATTCAGTAGGTACAGCTGATAAAGCTAAAGCATGTGATCCATTAGTTGCAGGATCCTAAATTGTGGCTCTACATCTACCATTGCAGAATGGGGCTCAGTCACTTCCCCTGTGCTTATATCACATTCATTTGGGTGCCTGTTGCAATCATTATAAAAATAAGTGCTCAGTTCAGTACTATTTCTGAATTGCTCACTTTCTGCATCATGCACACTGGCCAGGCTCCATGCTAAACGTTGTCTACATGCCTGGGCAACTTGCAGACAGCACTAGACATGCATAGTCAGCTTATGACTTTGGGAGGATATTTGTAATTCCACAGACCACATAATAGAATTGGAGTCATTGCGATGTATAGTTTGCTACCAGCATATACAAAGATACTAGGCTGTCATGTTTCACACCTCAAACTGCTATGTTCAAACAACGTCATATAGTACATGGATTGGGTTATGCAATGAGCTGCTGTTCATTGAGTGACATTTAGCACTTGCAAAAAGTGTCTATCATTCCTCTCTGTGATTTCTCACCTGCTAATTCATGGCATCTGAGGGAGATAGCAGTGGTACTTTTTTGAGCACAATCATGGTGTGTGGAGGCATTTATGATATTCCTCCATCTGTTACATAATTATTACTAACCAATACCATAGATCACTGGCTGAGGAAATTTGCAGATGACTGAAAGCTAGGAGCAGTCATTGAATCCCCAAATGACTTAGCCATCCTGCAGGAAGGTTTGTCCCAAATAAATAACTGGTGCCAAAATTATGGATTGAAAATAAATGCCAAAAATGCATTATCATATCCTTTGGGAAGTCATTTACCATTGGGAACTACTGCGTTGACAATATACCCCTAAGAGTTGACCAAGTTGTTCAGGATTTGGAAACTTATGTGGACAGTGATCTAACATTTAACCAACATGTACCTATTATCATATGAATGTCTTTCTATACTACACAGTTTATAAACAAAGGGATTGTGTCTAGCTCTAGGAATGTCACTGTCCTGCTTTACTCAGCCCTCGTTAGGCCAGTCATTGATTATAATGTGCCCTTTGGCATGTATCTGTCCAGACACATGCAACAGCTGTAATGTCCACAGAGATATCTTACTAAAAGGATACAAGGCCTGAACAATATGTCAAACATGGACTGACTCAAAGCCCTGCCATTATATTCAGTACCCCACAGAATGCTAAGATGTGACCTGTGTTTTTGTCTGAGTTTGTCTGTGACATGGAAGACATCCTTCAACCCAATACTGATGGACCTACTACACATCGGCAAGTAAAATGGCATCACAAATATTCAGTCTTTGTCTAGGTATCTAAACAACCTCTGCAACATCAATAGAATGATTTAGAGGGATAGGTATATCTCGCAAAGCATACTGCTGCTCTGGAACAGGCTCCTTGTTCACATAAAACAAAGTCCATCTCTGTCCATATACAAGTGAGCTTGGATCCATGGATGGGAAATTGAAAATTTACCCCAGGACTGTCCCCTGTACTACTAATGGACAGAGGCAGTTCCTGAATGCTGTATGTCACTCATTGGTCCCCTCAAATTATGTATAATATGATCCCAGTAATTCTCACTGGGGTAATATATAATTTTTGACCATGGGATTGGTAAGGTTAATGTATCACCAAATAGAATAGATTAATTGTGCTGTATTCTTGTTTGGTGTAGGTCCAGTTCAAAACCTTAACCAAAATGCACAAAGCATCCCATGGTTACTAGTTATCTTTGAAAAACAGAGAAAGAAAACTTTGCCGGAGCCATTAAAGCTAGCTGTGTATCTGCTAATTCAATTTTAGTCAACCCTACGAGGTGATGGTGGAAGGTCATGTTGTAGTTTTTTCTGCAGCTAGGTTCTCCCAGTCCTGTGCTAGATCTAAACACTCAAGAGGTCTGGTAGGAAAAGTCCATAGTTATGTTGTCCTCCTGTCCAAGAGATCCACCAGCAGGAGGAATCTGTTCGCTATGGTTATGTCCCTTTTGGTACACTATGTAGTGGCATTTTTAGTCTTCTTTTCTACAGGAGGTGCACTAGTTGCAGATGGTAATCGGGGCAATTTTCTTTTATTGTCCCTGGGCAGTTGGAACAGAAGGTGTTTTTTAGGTGCTGCATCTGCCAGTTGTTCAGAAAGGATTCCACCTAACCTGGAGTAATGAAAGTCATTTTCATTGTTCCTTTCTATATGAATAGTGTGACAGGAAATGGCAGTTGGACCATAAATCTATACTCCTGGCTTCTTCTAAGTGCTTGCAAGAGAGCTTTCCTTTCTTGGAACCCAGTTCTCTGGCTTTTATTAGCATCTCTTCTCTGTCCTGGTAGTTCAGGCACTTTAGAATAAAATGTCTTACAAAATTACCACCCATCTTTGACTGAATACAATATGCATGCTCGATTGTGATGGACGTGCACCCATTGTAAGAGTGCAGTTAATTCCTGGCTGATAAATTCCACCAGGTTATCCCCCTCCAAACCTTTGGGTAAGCCAATAACTCTTGAATTATTCCAGCAATTGCGGTTTTCCAGATTGCCAATTTTCAATTCCAAGATGACTTGTTTTAACAGCAAGTCTTCTATCTGCTGGGTATGGTTACTAAGGCAGTCCCTGTGATCTGTAAGGTGTTGGCGTTGTTCCTTCAGTTGCTGCCTAACGGCTGATACACCTGCCTTCACCTCCTCACTGTTTTTTTCCTCAGCTGTTTTATTTCCTTTTGCACCTCTTGAAATAAAAATGTTATGAATGTGTGAGAGAGTTGTTTAGTAACATGTATTCAATGCTCTGCTTCCCACCTCCTGATGCCATTTTAGCCTTCAGCTTTATGGATATGTTAGTAATACTATCAGCCATGCAATTGTCCAGTGGGTCTGAAAGTAAAACAAAGAAGCTAATCTAATTTTCAGAGGTCCTGAGTACACAAATAGGCACACCTGGTGCATAACCCTTCGTTTTTCTAGTTATGGCAGTTTTACATGAGGAAGGCCAGTAAAATGTGAAGTTTAAGAAGGTGTAGCTGCCACTTCACTCACACATTTCTTTAATTATATCCTACCTTGTGCATGTTCATGAGTATATTCCACAATTTATTGTCAGATTTGATTAAGAAAGGGTAAGCTGAGGTGGTTCAGTGTTAGCGTTGTTGCCTCACAGCAAGAGGTTCTCCCATTTGATTCTCTGCTGGAGCGCCTTCTGTGTGGAGCCTGCATGTCCTCACCGTGGTCGAGTGGCGTTTGAAAGACATGCGTAGAATGGGTATGCTTTTGTTGAAGGTTGGGCATCGAACTGGCACCTCAGCACCCGCAAAAAAATCTACTGCCAATCATTAGCGGACCGGAGCTCCGTTGTAGCGACCCCTAACCGGGAAAAGCCGAAAGAACAACATACTACTGGAGAGTACATATGCTGAAAGGACCAGGTCAAAACCATTTTGTCTTTAAGTCGGGTCTTTGACTATTTGATCTGGGGAATTCTTATTTATAAAATAGAGGAATTTTTGGGCATAGCCTACATTTGAAGAATAGGTCACTTTTTTATCAGTGGGTAAATAAAATCTGCCAGGAGGGATGATGGCATTTTTATCTATTTCACATTCATCCAATGTATTTAAGAAATGGACATTTTTGGAGAGTCATCAAGGGGGCTCTGTAACATGCTATGATCTGATAGTTGGTTTCTTTAGAGTGAGATGAAGCTGAATAAGTTTGTTTTGAAGGCCTCTGGGAATTCTGTCTTAAGGCAATGTTATCTTTAGCAAATATGGATACTCCACCACAGCTCCCATCAACTCTACATGCATGGTAAATGCAAAACTCTGGTATAGAGGAGAATGTTCTCTGTGTTTTTAAACCAGGTTTCAATAAGAATACAAGCAAATGTGTTCCAAATGCAGCATGTTTTCTCTTTATTAGTTCACTTGTTTGACATACATTAGTGCGCTTGAAGGAAGCCTACACTTGGAGTGTACAAGTAGCTCAAAACCTTAATGTATTGCCTTTCAGTTTGGATATGAGAATGGCTGTGGATTCATTTTCACCTTGGCTGTTTGTTTTCCATCATTGGTACTTAGGGGTTGGTGTTTGTTCTTTCATCTGTAGTACCATAACACTGTGAGTCAACATTACATATGAACTGCATTTATTCTTTGTATATGTAAGCGTGTATCAGACACAGTAATTGTGTGTGTATGTGTGTGTGTGTGTGTGTGTGTGTGTGTGTGTGTGTGTGTGTGTGTGTGTGTGTGTGTGTGTGTGTGTGTGTGTGTGTGTGTCTGTGGGTTTGACTGCAGCTTTCAGTATACCTGTAGGTGTAGCAACACATGTGAAACCTTGTTCTTCTGGGTTTCATGTGGTGATGGCTGTTGGTTTAATTTCCCATGGGTCATATAATATGACATCATTGTTACTTTGGGATGTATTGTTTTTTGCTCATTCAACTATAGCACATGTAACATAGATATTTAGCTGCATGTTTTCATTTTATCTGTAGTTCTGTCTCCCTCACCCTCTTTCTCACTACCCTTTCTATTATATACATTTTTTAGCAGCATTAAGAACTGCAGCCATTCCTCCAGCAAGACCTTTTGGCCCACCATACAGACAACCACAATATTGGTGTTCCAGGCTGCTGCAATCATCTCCATGCCTCCTGCATCACCTGACTGGGCAATGCAACAAGCCCTGCACAAAATAAAGCTGCTTTTCTACCAGTTGGTAGAAGTGGTAGTGGAGCTGACAGCTAGGTCACCCATCAGCAGCTGGAATACAGAACAGGGAGTTCTAATTGACAGGAAGTTGGATGCCCACATAAGTTAGATGGAGAATCTCCTCCATTGGCTCAATGAGCTGTTTGCCTGCTCCACACTAGTACCACCATCAGAGACAGGGTCCAGTGGTGTGGGAGCCCTGGGTGGCAAATAAGCTACCACTGGGTCATGACTGGCAATGACATTAGCTGAGCAAACCCATCCTGTCCCCTGGCCTGCTGTTCACCTCCATTTTGTGCCTAAGCTGGCCTTATTTGATGTCCAGTCCCTCCATTAACATTGTCTTTCCTATTTTCGTCTGAAATCTCCTTCCCAATTAAACTCCTCCTCCTCCTTCCTTGCGTCAGCAGCTTCCTGTCACTCTTGTCTGTCTTTGATGTTTGCATGCCCTGCAACCTATCACAAGCCTCCTACTTTCCTTTTACTTCTATTCCTTCCTTGCCCAGCTTACCTTCTGTTCATATACATATATAAATGGCCACCTGACCGACAGGAAAACATATCTTACCTTCCCCACCTGCTCATTTTTTAAGTTTTAAACTTATGTTCTACAGTCCTTTTGCTTCCTCCTTTTTCAACACTTTCCTATATTCCTATTCCCACTCAATAATATGGTCAGAAAAATAGATGACCATGCCTCTAAATGGCCATGTAAGGCTTTGACATCACTCTGCTTCTTGCCACTGCTTTGTACACATGATCACACAGAGCCTTTCGGAATCACATACATGAGTGATGTTCGCTGCTGTTCTTCCTCCTTCCCTGTGGACATACTTCAGTACTACATGTTCTTACAACAGACACAGCTGCAGCTGCAAGTGGGATATCTAATAAGCTCACCTTCTCACACTGATTTCCCTCACTCTTTATTAATAATGAGTTTTGTGCCTCGTCATGCACACAAAGAAAGCAGTGGTGGGCTGGCCACACCCATGCCTACAGTATTTCTGAGTGTCAGCCTTAGTCTTTTGACTTGTAACCTCATATTCAGTCTTCTCCACTTTAACAACCATCCACCATTGATTAATTTATATTCTCTACACCGTAACATTTACTCACTTCACCCAACAATTGTCAACTCCTTCCCTGTATCTTTTCCACAAAACTCACTCCAGTCTAGCAGCAAAGCCTTTGCTGTCAACATAAACAAAACCTGAAACATTTTCCTGTCCCATTCTTGGATCCCTAGCATTACAATAAGTCACACTAAAAATCAGACATAAACCTTCTTTTCATTGCTGCACTGGTATAGCTTCACCTTTTCTTTATATATTTAACTGCTTTACCCAGATAAATACAATCACTCTACTATTATTCTCATTGTTGACACCTTGGCTGCATTCAAGCTTTATCTGACATAACTATCTTGTTTAAGAGACATTGGTTCAGCTATACTGTACATTGGTATTGGTGCATGATTTTTCCTTTAGACTGTGTATCTTGCATATGTGCTGTTTTGTTTTTCATATTCAAAACTGTGTAGTTCTACACCAACAATTGCTACTTGTATGGCATCATATCAGGAGGTTTAATACATAGCACACACACACACACACACACACACACACACACACACACACACACACACACACACACACACACACACACACACACACACACACACACAAACAGACGTATTCTAATCTCCATGAAGTTTATAATCCATCCAAACTCTCCAGAAGAACAACATACCATATAAAAATGTAAACTCATCAATCATGGACAGTTGTTGAAGTGGAGGAGATTGAAGCTGAGGTTGCAAGTCAATCACTATACCCAGCTCATTAAATCATTGTAACCAGGTCATTATCCTTAAAGTTATACCCATCATTATGCACCCCCCCATTTTTCTTAGAGTTAGAAAATACATATCTCTCTTTGAGGTATCCTACATTACTACATCAGTATTTGTGTAACTCTGTTTTTTTTTTGTTACTTCTTCAGGCGCTGGTAACTGAAGTATTGCCCAAAGAATCTATTGTGGTTCTTTAGTAAATCTTTGAGCTTATTTGGTAAATATGATAAATTCAACATATCTGCTATGTGTAGTTCTTCGCCTGGAGGTCTGTACTTCACTTTCAGATCATACTTCTGTTGATTGTGTAAGCAACATCCTCTACAATCCTAGAGGTGCCTTAAACAAAAACTTTCTGAACATGCTTTGTAAGGGTTTGAGGCATGTTTCATCCTGAACTTCTTTACCTTACACATATTTCTGGAATTTCTGACATCCGAACATTGTTGCTAATGGTTCTTTTTATATTTGAGCATGTATATTCTCTGCATCTGTAAATGTTCTTGACCAACAGGTAACCAGTCTATTCACTTGTAGAACCTCAACTAAACCATTCTGGCTTCTGCTTGCAATACAGCTGACTTATTCAAGTCATAGTATATCAAGGTATGTTAATATTAGAGCATCCATTGTTAGTTCTTGAACACTTCAAACAATTTCATTACTCAAAGCACCATTCCCATGCTACTTACTGCTCTAACTGAAGCTTTCTTAGATGCATAGACATCTCAGGTGTATCAAATATAAGCTTTTCAAGATACTGAATCATTCTTAAAAACCTTTGTAATGACTTCTTGCAGTTGCACAAAATCTGAGATACTTTTGGATTAGATTTCAGACTCCCTGGTGTTAGGTAGAATATGACCCATGTGTTTCTGATCCATCCCTTTTGATTTGCTACTACTATTACTTGATTTGACACTTTTATCAGTAGTTTGTTAATGGATCTCTGTGTTCTGTTTTTAGTTTCTGTAAGTATAAGGGTTTGGAGAAATGGACATTTTTTAGGTTGATGTATAATGGAGTGAGCTTGTATGAGTTGGCTGAAAGATAAAAGACTGGGTAGTTCAAGCCATTTTAGTTGTTTGAGAGGGACGCAGTGAGGGTTTCTGTGAGGTAGGCCTGTGACGAAGTTTGCAATTTTGTGGTAGCATGCTTCTAGCTTAGTTAAGTGTGTCTTTTGGAGGTTTGTGAATGTAGCAGATGCATGTATTACAGTAGATAATAGGTAGGTCCTGGGTATGGCTTGTCTGGATGTATTGGTCAGGTAAGCTTTAATTCGGTGGAGATAGCCTAGTTTTATGTGGGTTTTACTTGAGATATGTGTTTATCAAATCTCAGACTGTTGTTAGTGGTGAAACCTAGCAGCTTGGTTTCAGAGATTGGCTCTGTTATAGTGTTGTTGGATGATGAGATTTTAAAGTGCAGACTGAGACTGTGTTTTTTGATGGCTGTTGTTAAAAAGCATTAATTTGGTTTTGTTAGGGTTTAGGATGAATTAAAAGTTGTTTAGATAGGATTCGATGGCAGAAAAGGATTTGTGGGTGTTGTCTAGTAGCTGTGGCAGAGAGGGTGCTGCACAGATGAAAGTGGAATCATCAGTGTGTTGTATAATTGTAGCAAGATTGGTGACTGTGTGGAGATTGTTTGTGAAAATAGAGAAAAGAAATGGACCTAGTATAGAACCATGTGGGACACCTATAGGGATGAGAGGTTATTTTGCCATTTAATGGCCTGTTGGCATTCAGAGAGTTAGCTATGAAAACAGGTGAGGGTTTCTTTAGATAGGTTAAGGGATGCAAGCTCTTGCAGGAGTTGTGAATGGGATACTGTGTCAAATGCTTTTGACATGTCTAGAAAGGTTGCAGATACTAGCTGACCATCATTTTTATTTTATTTATTTATTTATTTATTTAACATTTCTTTTAGCAGGATAAATCTAACTGGACAACAGGTGTCCATTTTCAGTGGAGTCCTGGGGAGAAAACCTCCAAGGAAGTAACAGTGTAAATACATAAGTTATATAACAGGAAAGCTAGCATATAAGGTAAAAAACAGTTAAATGCAAAACAATCACATAGTACAGTCAGGAGATTACATATCTACAATAACAGTACAATCTGTGTAAATAAGATACTCAGGAGTAGGTCCTTATTTAGAATATTTACAAAAAGTACATTGCAGGTGACAGTATGATGTACGCACTGGAGGCTTCAGCAGGTAGTCTGCCTACAGTGCAGCAAGGATTCAGGGGGGGGGGGATGCAGTTACAGAGAGGGTTAGCAATGAAGTGTTATCTAAAGAGGCCTTTGAATGTGCTTGTGTGATTTTGTAGCCTGAGTTCAGGCAGGAGGGTGTTCAATGCTTTTGCAACCTCATGGAAGAATAGGGCTTCTCCAGAGTTTTCATGTATGGATTGACTTCGATCAGGGATTTGTTACTTGATCGTTGGAGTTGTAAAAGTTTAACATGTCAGCTAGGGCAGGGGTTCTCCCAGGATGGTATAGAATTTGATGAGCTGTGATGAGATGGTGGTAGAGTAGCAGGTTTGGAAATTCTAACCAGTGTAGTTTAAGTAGGGATTGGCAGTGGTGGGAGTGTGCTCTAGTATTGGCAGCGAACCTAGCTATTTTGTTGTAGCATGTGGAGAGTTTGTTCAGGTAAGTTTTATTAATGTTGGTAAGAACTGGAGAAGCATAAAGTAATGTTGATAAGAGACGAGTTCTGGCTATTATAGTTTTAGACTCAGGGGTTAGGAACTGTTTGCAACGATAGAGGCAACCTAGTTTTTTATGGACTTTAGAGATAGTTTGGGATATCTGTTTGCTGTAATTAAGTTTTTGATCAATAGTGACACCTAGCAGTTTGGCCTCAGCTACCGGGGTGATGAGGGTGCTATTGGCTGACAGGATGGTGAAGGTGGGGTCACATTGTTTAGTTGGGTGGAATAGCATTAGCTATGTTTTTTTGGGGTTTAGTATCAGTTGGTAGTTGTTTAGCCAGTAGTCTACCTCAGTGAAGGATTCTTTGATACTTTGTAGTAGATGGATGTTGGGTGCAGAGCAGATTAGGATTGTGTCATCTGCAGACTGGACAATATTGGCTTTAGTGGTTGCTAGGTGGAGATTATTTCCAAATATGTTGAAGAGAAGGGGGCCAAGGATTGAGCCTTGTGGGACACCGTACATGACGGGGAGTGGGGGGTATAGGGAGTTGCCCCATTTGACAGATTGTGAGTGGTTGTTTAGGTAACTGTTAAACCATTGTTTATAACCTATAACCACGTTGTAGACAAAGTGTTACAATGTATCATTTTCCAGTCTGACTTGGTGCTTAGTGCTTAGTGATGCTATAGTATCAAACTGGGTTGCTACTCCTCATCACTTTTGTTTAGTACATACATTTTAGTTAAAATAGATGCTAAGCAGTGTGACTGAGTGTTCTGTGATTCAGTTTGAAGGAAAGCAATAGGTTACATACAGAACACCATATTACAGCTAAAAGTCCTGTTTTGCTGCCAAGTCAGAGCAATCCTTAGTTGTTTTAACTGCTGTACCATGAGAAATATTATAGCAATGTAGATATGTAAATGTCTGTGTTATATACAATTGTTGTGATAGTTTACTACTGCTATATCTGTGATAGAACCGTGTCTTTAAATTCATGGGCTACCTAAATTATCTAGCATATATCACTAAGTAAGGTGTTTTTTTATGTCAAGAGCATCATATGCAAATGCATAACAGTTGCCTGAGCCTTTTTTATTAAACATTTTGTACCTGTGTAAATAGTGTAATGTGCTGCTACTCTTAAACCCAATACCCATCCTTCCTGGGTGATAATTTATTATTGCAGTTACTTTTTACAGCACTTCTCTCTCATTCTCCTTTCAGAGACCTTAATGTAATAATTGTTTTTGTCTCCATCTTTTCATTTAGTGACCACTGTCCCTGCGAACGGGTCCTCTCTCAGTCCCCCACTTGCTGAATCCTTGGCCACTGGCCACACCTGCAGTGAAGAAACCAGCCAAAATGACTCAAGGGCTTTAAAAAGAAAAAAAATTACTGTAGGTGTCTAGCTACGTTTCCCTCTTAGCCTGCTTCTGTAGAAAGTACCTGGTCTAAAGAAGAAATAACTGGTTCTACCCACGGCTAGGGACTACAGCTGCACCCCCACCCCCATCTGCTGTAAATACATTCCCCAGTTAACTTTTTCTTTTTGTTATCAGTAAACCAATCTTAAGCTATAGGCAAAAAAAGGTAACCCAGTAGATACACTGGAACTGCCCACTTGTAAAATAGAGGCAAAAAGGTACTTAAACTGCCACTTTTTTGTCTGCTTCAAACTAGGTATCTACCCAGCAAGGACACAGCTGAAATCAGGTCTATAGATTGTTTTACCCTACTAGATTCTAATAACTCCTAACAATTTGGCTATTAAGACATTTACCCTGCAATCTTTAGCCTGGGGGACTTCTAACCTGCTCTGTTCGCTCCCCTCACTCTGCTCCCCTCCCTGCCCCCTATTTCCACCCACCCCCAGTACCTCTAAATTTATTCTTATCCATAACCCCACCCCTAATTGCCAGCAATTAGGCTACACCACTACTCACCCCTTCCCCCTACATCCAACACAATCATGCTACCACCTAATATAATAACAATCCTAACCTGCGTAGTTCTAGCTCACATCACATCCTACCAAGGCTCCACAGTCACATGCCCCAACAACTTCCACTGTACTCTCTCAACACCCTCCCTCAAACATTTACACTATAACTACACAGTCCCTGCCACCAAAACCATCCTCACAATACACACACTCCATTACCAAACACCTAACACATTCAAAAATAAAATATCTTTAAGATACCATAAGCAATTTACTATGTATATAAAACATATCCTAAACACCCTCTATAAACTAGCCCTCACTTAAAACATCCATCCAAACCCTGGTCCTCCCAAATTCAACCCAACCACAAACCCTAGTCCAAGCAACCCCCCGACAACTCAACACCTAGCCAACAAGAAAACAACAGACCTACTTGGAATGTCCCTAAATATCAGAAGCATATGCAATAAAATCCAAGAACTACACCCTAGCATAAGCATATATTCCCCAGATATTCTCTTCCTAACTGAAACCTGGCTCAAACCTCACATCAAAAGTGAGAAACTACTTCCACCTGAATACAACATCCTTCGCATAGACAGATTGTCCAAAAAGGAGGTGGTGTAGCATTGATATGTAAACACCACCTCAATATTCAACTTCTGAACTCATCTGCCCCTCACCACAACAATGAAGAAATCCTTTATGCAAATCTCAAACTAAACCCAAACAAAACAATCAATATCATAGGATGCTATTTCCCACCAGGGCAAAATATTGCACCTCTAGAAAATCTCCTGAGCTGGGCTACTCTACCTCTACCCCAGGAAACCATCATTCTCGGTGACTTTAACATCAACTGGCTATCCTGTAATAACAGTCTCCCAACCATTCACCTTAATCTCCATGGGTTTATTCAACTCATTCAATCCTCTACCCAAGTCAATAAAAACCCTAACAATCATACCTTACTTGACTGGATCCTAGTCAACAAAACCCCTCAATCTTACCTAGCAGGCTGCTTAACTGACAGTCTTAGTGACCACTCCCCCACTTTCCTAATTCGGCACCACACAAAAAAGCTAAAGCCCACTATCCACAGGCAAACACAGAACAAGTTCAACTTCAACCCCAACTCCTTCATCTCCTCCCTGCAAAAAATTAACTGGTCACCACTAAAATACCTCAACCTAGATGAGGCTGTCCACTTTTTCAAAAGCATCTTCCTCTCCATCCTAAACACCCATGCTCCTGTAAGAAATGCCAAAGTCAGATCCAGGTGTGCCCCATGGTTACAAAATTCCACCAGAACCCTAATGAAATCCAGAGATAAGGCCTGGGAGCACCGGCGACTAACAAAAAATAACTCAGATAAGCAATCATTCCTTGAAATTCGCGATAAAGCCAAAAAGCATATAAAATTAGACAAATCCCTCTACTATAAATCCACCCTAAACTCTACCAACCACAACCCTAAGCAGTTCTGGTCTACTATTAACACTATCCTCCACCCAGGGAAGGTTGATACCCCCAGCCGTCCATTCCCCCCTCCTCCAGCAGTATTGCTGAATCCTTCATCAAACACTTCACTGAAACTATACCATCGCTAAACAAACAACACTTCCCTACAACAGCCCCTCTAACTCCTAACCCTAAACCCATCACTCCTCTTTTCTTCTTTATCTCAGTACCTACCTCCAACATAAAAAGACTATTGTCAAAACTTAAATCCACCAAACTCACAGCTGACAACCTCCCCTCTGAATACTTGAAAATTACAGCTGATACACTAGCCTACCCAATTTAAATTCTAATCAACTGTTCCATAACAGAAGGCTATGTTCCCTCAATATGGAAAATATCCCACATCATTCCCCTCCACAAAGGCACATCATTCCCCTCCACAAAGGCACCCCCTCCACAGACCTCTCCAATTACTGCCCCACTGCTATCCTCTCCCCTCTCTCCAAGATACTTGAAAAATATATCAATACCCAGATCTCCAACTACCTCCTAGCTAATAATCTTCTCTCCAAAACCCAACATGGTTTCAGGCCATATCACAGCACTACCTTTGCTCTGCTCTCCTTCACCAACACTATACTTCATCACAAAAACAATGGCCTCTTCTCTACTGCCATATTTCTAGATCTCTCAAAGGCCTTTGACATGGTATCTCATGAGCTACTACTCTCTACTCTCCCCAACCGTTCCTTCTCACAATCAGCCTGCAACTGGTTCTACAGCTATCTACACAAACGCCAGCAATCAGTAATCTGGAATGATAACATATCACCTTGCCTCCCAGTTACTCTCGGAGTTCCCCAAGGGTCTATCCTTGGCCCACTGCTATTCTGACTTTTCACTAACAACCTACATACTGCCACCACACAAGCATCTCTTATACAGTATGCAGATGACTCTATTCTCATCTGCTCTGCCCCCACTCTACCAGAACTACAACAAATCACATGGGAATCATTCACTTCTGTAGAAAGCTGGCTATCCAATGCTCAGCTCCTACTCAACCCAAGTAAGGCAAAACGTCTCCTGTTCCAACCTTCCAAAGCCACCCAAAACACCCCCCACTTCAACATTCTTGCCAAAGACAATACCACCATTTCTCCATCAGAACACACAAAATTACTCGGTGTGGAAATAAACAAAAAAACTTAGATTTGACACCCACATATCTCTCACAATAAAAAAAGATCAGAAGAAACGTTGTGCATTATATCGAAGCCGTCAATTCCTAACCAAGGTGGCTAGAATCTCCATAGCCAATTCCCAGCTAATCTCCACACTACTCTATGCATCCCCCATACTTACCAACTGTAAACAGACAGATCTACACAAGCTGGAAGCTTGCTACAACAAAATTGCTAAATTTGCCACTGGAACCTCCTACTGCAGCCATAATTGCATCTCCCTTAAAGAACTAAACTGGCTAGAACTCCCACAACACCTTCACTTTAATCAACTCACCCTCGCTCATAAACTTATTAACCACCTCTTTAACATCCCTTCCCTTCAAACCCTTCTCCAACCCTATCACCCCACTAGGCCCCTAAAATCAAGCAACAAAAATCAACTCACTATTATCAAATCCAAAAACTCAGCAGGAGAACTATATTTTCATGTACCATATTTAAACTTTGGAACAATCTACCACCCTCTATAACTACTCTACCTTCCAGCAGCCTTTTCAAGAATGCGCTCAGATTCCACTTAAATTTGCACTGGCTTTGTCCTTGTTCTAATCCAGACTAACACCCCAACCCTTACCTTCCCCACCACCTAGACTCTTAACCCAACTATACTACTGCCACTACTAACCACAGTCAGAAATAGCTAGTTGTCTTTACATACTTTAACATCTTGTCTGACAACTTTGTTACCAATTATTATAAATGACAAGAAACTATCTTAGCTTGCAACGTTTACTGTATATACTGTTGATAGTCAATATCTTGTTATTGTATTAAAGCCAACAACCTGTAATGTTGTTTACTATTGCTGCAATTTTGTATCTCTATTTATCATGTACATGATATGGAGCTTTTCTCCCCGAGCATCCACTGAAAAAGGACCTGTGTCCAGTCAGAATTTCCCAGTAAACAAATGTAAATAAATAAATAAATTGTAGGGTGGGGTTATTGAGGTTGAGTTCAGAGGGGCAGGTAAGGAGTTTGTTATGGGAAACTATATCGAATGCCTTGGATAAGTCTAGGAAGGTGGCAGAGACCAGTTTCCCTTGGTTCCTGTGTGAGTGTATGGTATTGGAGAAGTTAATTAGGTCAGTGTTGGTGGTATGGGATGGTCTGAATCCATGTTGGGTCTTGGACAGTAGGTTGTTGGTTAGCAGGTGGGTAAGGAGTTGGTGGTGGATACATTTTTTTAGAATTTTTGAGAGGGGTGATAGGATTGCAATGGGACGGTAGTTGGAGAGGTCATTAGAGGGGCCACCCTTGTGGAGGGGGATGATATATGAGGTTTTCCACAAGGATGGAATCATACACATTGAAATAGATCTAGTAATGAGTAGGGAGATGGGGTAGGCAATGG
Organism: Protopterus annectens; assembly: GCF_019279795.1. Taxonomy (NCBI): domain Eukaryota; kingdom Metazoa; phylum Chordata; order Ceratodontiformes; family Protopteridae; genus Protopterus; species Protopterus annectens. The sequence goes on from NC_056729.1 coordinate 1,116,808,410, forward strand.
CCTAGGATGCAACTTGGAGATACTGAGCTGGGAGACTGTCAGCAGCTAGGGTGGTAGGTTTGATTTTTGCTAAAAGTTTTTAAATGGTTGATGTTGGTACTGGGTTGAGTGAGAAGGGGTGGAGTTAGTCTGGCAGTTTAGGGACTGTGGTTGGGTTGTGGGTGATATATCATTTACTAGTTTCAGTATGGAAGAGGTAAAGTAATTATTGAAACTTGAGGCTATGTCAGGGTCAGTACCTTCGACATCTGGAGGTGGTGTAGTGGCTTTTCCGGGCTGGAGGATATTGTTCACTGCGGCCTAGAATTTCTGTGGGTTGTTGCTGTGTTTTCTTTTTAGAGTACTATAGTAGTTTTGTTTGTCCAACTTGACCTGCTTTTTTGCTTTATTTCTAAGTTCAGAAAAGGTTTGCCTAGTTTCGGGTGTTTTGTATTTTTGCCAAGTTATCCAATCTTTGTCCCTAGCCTTGAGTAAGATCTTTGTGGTTTTGTTTAGCCAGGGGGAAATGTTACTTCATACTCTTATTGTTTTCAATGGGGCTAGTTGGTTTAGAATCTCTAGGAATTTGGAATTAAAGTATTCTACTGCATTTTCCAGGGAGAGGGTTTTTAGGGAAGCCCAGTTGCAGTATTTTATGGTTTCTGAGAATTGTTCTGAGGTGAAGTTCTTTTGGGATCGAGTTTGTAACAGGCAGGGTGGGTTGGTATATTTCAGTTTGTGCCGAAGGAGAAAAGTTGGGTTATGGTCACTGAGGGAGTTGGGTAGTATCCCACATAGGTGGGCAGTGTTGGGCTGGTTAGTGAGGATCCAATCCAAGGTGAATTCTCATTTGGTGGTTGTATCAATTCTTGTGGGGGAGTGCATGAGTTCAGTAAAGTTATATAGGTTTATGTGGTTGGTGGCTGTAGATGAGTGTATACTGTTTCAGTCAATGTTGGCATCACCTAGGACTACAGTTTCTTGGGAGAGGGAGTGGGTAGCCCAGTGAAGTATATATTCTAGGGTCTTAAGGTTGTCTCCTGGTGGTATATAGATGGTGAGTAGGTTTAGCTATTTGTGTTGGTTTAGGAGGAGTTTGGTGAATAAGGTCTCAGCATTGTTGAAATGTGGGGTTTCTTTTTGAAGGAGCTGGACTTTTAAATTCGATTTGTAAAGAAGGGCAATGCCCCCACCTCTTCTGTGAGCTCTATCTACTCTTAATATATTAAAGCCAGGTGGGGTTACAGAGTTATCTTTAATATGGGGTTTAAGCCATGTTTCTGTAATCACCATAATATCTGGGTTGTATGCAGAGACGGCTCCATGTAACTGTTCTATTTTGTTCATAATACTACGAATGTTTAGGTTCAGTATGAGTATATCAGTGGGTTTGTGCTTAAATGGAAGGTTGGGGTTGGATGCAGTATGGGGGATATTTGTTGGGCCGGGGTTGGGGTGGATGTCTCCTCCTAGTAGTAGTTGGGCTGCAATGCTGGCAATGGTTTTAAGGTAGAATACTGTTAAGAAGTGATGTTTGAGGTTGGGGTGTTTTTTGGATTGTGAGGTGTAATGGATTGGAGAGGTGAGTTGAAAGATTAAAGAGTAATGGATGACTGGTTTTGTGTTTGTAGGTATGGAGTGGTTACTTATGGTGTGTGTTAAAGTGGAGAATTTGATACAGTGCATGATGTTGAGTGGGTGGTGATAAGTGGTACTAATGGAGATTAAGTAGAGAGAAATGGATAGAGAAGGCAAGAGTATTGGGATGATACGGTTATGGGAGTCTGGGGTTAGTGGCATGGTGTCTGTGAGGTCTATGTATTGCAGGGTTGTGGATGGTTGAGGAGGAGAAGGGATGTGTGTAATGTGTGGTTTGATGAAAAAGAGGGGTGATAGGTTAATGGAGTGTGGGTGTGGCCTAATTTTGCTGACTTGTAGTGATTGGGTGGTGGGTATGGCAGGTGAGTCTGGTAATGTGAGGTAAGTATAAATCTATGAGTAGTGGGGTGGGTGGGGAATTGGGGTAGGGTAGGAAAGCAGAGTGAGCCTAAAGGGCAAATTGAGCAGGGCTGCACTGATCAGTACACAGGTAGGTGACTGCAGAAAACAATCTGTGAGCCTTTTTCAGCAGACTGTGTTTTTGGAGGGGACAGAGATATGCTGGGGTTGAAATAATGGAATGGGTAGGTCTGCCAGAGACTAGGTAATTATTGCTAAATTTCCAAGGGTCAAGTAGAACCAAACAAATTTGTAGGAGGCAAGAGTGCTGGAGTGATATGGGGGGCAGTTAGGGAGCAAGTAGCTAGGGAGCTATGGTAAGGGTCTTAGGCTGGCTTAGTTTGGATAGCTGATAGGGGTGGAGGGGTCTTTCAGCTAGAAAAGAAACACTTTCCCACTGCCAATCCTGCTAACAATTAGTATGTGTGAAATTAACCTTTTTGTTTGAAATAGGGAGCTTGGATGTTCCTTGCTCGTAGGCTGCAAACAGGAGGTGCTTGTTGGGACTTGGGACCCGATGTGGTGTTTCTGGTTATGCTCTATATTCAGATGGAGAGAAGTCAGACTTAGGTAGGGTTATTGTAAAAGCAAGAAAATTAAGCAATAAGCTGTAATGCAGATACTAGGCAGAGGACAGTGCTGTGGGTGGTTTGCGGTACACTTATCAGACCTGAGGGAAGTGAAAAAAGGCTTTAATTGCATTATATTTAAGCCGCAGTTGGGAATATACAAATGCACAAAGTATGCCTTTCTGGCCACTAGATGGTGCTGTTAAACAAGCTATAATGTAGGTTAACAGTGACCACTACAAGTACAGGCCAGAATTCCACTTATAATATCAAAAGGATAGTAGAACGTATTCCCTGTATGTTATGGGACAAAGCTCTTGTGCCCTTGAGTGAACGTGCTACACAGTATTGAGCTACACACAGTGAGAATGTATAGCTCAAATAATTGATTTATAGTATTGGTGAAGCTTAATAGTGCAGCTGTGATGCTGTGACCGGGTCTGAATCCATGTTGTGAACTTGCTAGCAGATTGTTATTTATTAGTTGGTCTAGTAGTTGTGAATGGATGCATTTTTCCAATATTTTAGAGAGTGGTGATAATATGGATATTGGCCTATAGATGGAAAGTTCTAGTGAGGAGACACCATTGTGAAGTGGTGTAAGATGGGATATTTTCCAAATATTGGGGATGTATTATTCAGAAATTGATCTACTGATCAAGATAGATATAGGGTAGGACATGACATCAGCTGCTAGCTTGAGGTATTCATTTGGTAGCTGGTCAGCAGCTAGTGATGTGGGTTTAATTTGGTTAATAATTTTCTTATTTTGTTTATTTGAATGGGTTGTAGTGAGAAAGTAGCTGGTGTACTTGAGATTATGGGGTGAGTGGCTGGTAGAGTGCTATCCTTCACTTTTATAAGAGAGAGTATAGATTTAATGAAGAAAGAGTTGAATTGGGTAGCTATCCTTTCATTTAAATTAGTTGTGTTGGGGATAGTGGTTGAGATTTCACCTGGGTGTACTCGTTTCATAGTAACCAGAATTTTTGTGGATTATTTTGGTGTTTGTATTGGACTTTAGTATAATAAAGTTTTTTATCATTTTTAATTTGTTTTTTCTCTTGTGGATCATATAATAGAAAGACTTGACTTTATCTATATCAATAATTATTCTATTGGCTGTTAATTGCATCATAATGACTTTTAAGGTCTCCATTACTTTCGGTTCTAGTTCTACTTTACCTCTACATACGACTGGCACCGTCACAAAGGGAGATACTGCCAGCCCAGCTATCTGGGATTTTGTAAATAATTATATGTCATTTGTGAATACCAGCATGATTTATATAGAAGTGTGACAAAGGGAGATACTGCCAACACAGCTGTCTGGAATGTTATAAATGGTTATGCATCATTTGTGAATGTCAACATGCTTGATGTAAGATGCTTGTTACAAATGTATTAGAACTGTATGTCATGTATATATCAAACTAGGTTTGTAAAGACGTGTGTTGAAAAGATATTTTATAAAGTACTGAGCTTAAAGATGTAACCACAGCATGCCCTACTGGAATAGAACAGAAATGTACCTGCATTATTGTAACTATTTAGATGTATATATTTTAACAGTGGAAACTGGAATACAGGAGGTTAACTTCAGAAAAATAGCTGAAATTAAATTACTTTATGGCCAGGCCATAAAAAGATTTCATCTCTCAGTTTCAGTGCAGCAAGAGACACAATGTCTAAAACTAGGGAACTTTCTGTATTGCCTTGGAAGCGTTTTATTGTTTTATGGCTTCCACCATTTGCCAAAGATCTGAGGTCTATGTATTTTCACAGGTGAATGCTAAATACTGCTAGCTTTCAGCAGTGGGAGTTTCACATGGGATAGAGTTAGATGACAAGAAATTATGTCATTCTGCAAGCTATCCCAACAGTAATAGTTGGATATTAATTTAAGAGGTCTCTGAGAGAGAGACAGAATTCTGTATTCTGTCTTGGACCTGACAAGAAGATGAATTCACCACACATTTGCCTTACTCTGTAAGTAAGTTAACTAGGGACTAGTAATTCTCTTAGATACAGTCATGAATATAGCAAAGCTTATTTTATATATTTTTCTTTATTTATTTGAGACTGCCCTGCAATGTTGTTTTAAATATTTCCTGTGATTTTGAACTCTGAAGCCACTGTAATTATATACTGAGTATCTTCTTTTATTTATTATTTAACTATTTCAACCTATCATTGTGGCTGATCTTTTTCGAGACAATTAAGTTCTGAGAGTACTTGCATATTTACTTGGTGACACTGTGTCGGCCAATCCTAATAGCATTGCTCTTGGTCAAACTACATTCTTCTTTTGGCTTTTCCCATTTTAGGAGTTGCCACAGCAGAATAACAGTCTGTGGAATGTTTGGCAGTGGAGATTTACAGTCTTGAGTTGCCAGCATGGTGCCCATCCTTCCACAAAAGGCACACAAACACACACACTCAGACCTAGGGCCAATTTAGTGTCCAGTCCACCTACAGCATGTATTTGGAATGTGGGAGGAAACTGGAGCACCTGGAGGAAACCCACACAACCACATGGAGGACATGCAGACTCTACACAGAAGGCACCCCAGCCATGAGCTGAACCAGAGAATCTCTTGCTGTGAGGCAGCAACACTTACCATGCACCACCACGACCACCCTGCTCTTGGTCAAACTACCATTTGTATTAATAGTAACATTAAAGGCACCCCAGCCAAGAAGTGAACCAGAGAATCTCTTGATGTGAGGCAACAACACTAACTGCTGCACTACCATGACCACCCTGCTCTTGGTCAAATTACTGTTTGTATTAATAGTAACATTACACAGAACAATTAGACATCCATTGTTAAGGGCCTTAAAGCAGATGATAAGTAGTGGCTGGTGGTAGTGAAAACTACCCTATAGTCTGGGCAGAAGGGGGCATAGCTATTAAACCTGTGCCAGCCTTTTCCAGGTGTGTGTGTGTGTGTGTGTATAAATCAAAGCTCAAAGAGTTTGTGTGTCAGCTACATGGGCAGGGACACAAAGCACTGGTTGGACAGAGAGGGTGCTGGAGGTCTTGGCTTGGCCACTCAGCCTAGAGCTCAACTCTATAGCTGCACCAGTGGGGAATCTTATTGGGGATCTGAAGAAAAAGGGAGAAACCAGCCCTGGACTGACTGTAGTCTCTGTGTGCATTTACGGGAAATTGCACTTGATGCAGACAGCTGCATCTGGAAATACTGTATGTGTACTTGTCATCCTCCCAATGTACGTCCCCCACTAGTGCAGGTGGAAAGGACTGAAGCTCCTTGATTACTGGTCCAGTGGTGGGGTATCACATTTATTGGTTGGCAATAGTGGGATATCCACATATTGGGATTAAGTGGTGTGGATACTGAATTCCTGTATCATGAAAACAGTGGCCACTAAGGAAGGTGTTTGTACTCTCAATTAGCCACACAGTGAACATTCAGAATTTCATATCACAATAGTTTTATTTTTTTTTTTTTGTTAGCCTAGTTAGTCAGGGAGAGCAAGCAAGGATTTCAGCAGAGGAGTATGGCAAGCTGACAAGGAACCAGTTGACTGAGATGTGCCAAGACAAAGGACTGGTGCACGTCAACCTGACTAAAGCAGAAATTATTGCAGCCTTAACCACAGCTGCATCACAGACCAGCAAACAAGAGGACAACCAGACTGGCTTTGGGGATATACAACTATCAGAAAATAGACAGTTCAACCTTTCTACAGAGGATTTAAAAATGCATATGGATTAAAGAGACTTAAACTGGCGGCCAAACATTTGGAAATAGAATCAGCAGAGAGACTGAGACATATGGAGGCTGAAGAAAATGAGAAACTGAGACATCTGGAAGCTGAGGAAAATGACAGGCAGCAGCAACATGAAAAGGAGATGCTGACTCTTCACTGGGGTTATGGAGGTAATGAGGAAGGGAATAACTGAACCCCACATGCAACAAATGTCAGTAAATTTCTTCCACAATTTACAGAGGGGGATAATTTTGATAGTTTCATTCATATGTTTGAAAGGGTATGTAAACAGTATAATGTTGACCAAGGGCCCTGGGTACAGTTCCTGACCCCTTACTCCATGGTAAAGCTGCAACTGCTATTTCTAAATTGTCTGATACTGATTGCTTAAATTATAATGCAGTTAAAAATTGTTTATTAGAGTGTTTTAAGTTAACACCTGAAGCATATAGAAAAAAAGTTTCCTGAGCACAGACGCAAGGCAAATGAAAGTTTGTGTGAATATATTGCTGAGTTAAGTACTTATTTTCATAGATGGGTGAGTGGGTGTCAGGTAACCACTTTTGAAGGGCTGGCAGACCTTTTTGTGAGGGAGCTAGCCCTTAGAACTTTACCTGGGGACATGAGAATCTGGTCAGTGGATAGAGAATGTAACACAGCAGATGAGTTGGGGAAAAAGGGCGATCTATGAATCTATGAACCTATGAACCTATGAAAAAGGGCGATCTATACCTAGCAAATAGGGCATCACTGCACAGGAAAGGGATACCCAGCGCTGCTCATGAGTCTAAGGAAACTCATGGTGGGCAGCCTAAACCACCCCAACAGAGTCCGCCAGCAGCAGGGGAAGCCACTAGTTCAGGTACATGGCCAGGATACAGGGTTAAATATTTTAAATGCAACCAGTGGGGCCATGTAGCATATAGATGTCCTCAGAGGTGGCAAGGTGGGGAACAAAAGGTGGGAGACCAATAAGTGGGAATGACAGAATGCCAGCAGTAAGTTGTCTGGAGACAACAAGGGTATCAAACTACAACAAGAGGTTATATCCTATCTTTGTAGATGGGAAACAGGCCACTGCTAAGAGAGGCACAGCATCTGACCTAACTATTATGAAGCCTGCAATGGTTAAAGAGGAGCACTACATGCGTGGCCAGTCTACTCTTGTCAGAACTTTAGGAGGGACCCCATTCCAAATACCTTTAGCTAGGGTTTCCCTTGACTGGGAGGATGGAAAGGGAAGCAAGCAAGTAGGTGTGCTTGAGGATATCCCTGCAGATGTCCTAATAGGGAATGATTTTGATAATATAGTACCTTGTGTGCATGCAGTTACATTCAGTCAGGCTTGGAGACAAGTATGTGGGTCTAGTAGCCTGGAGGGACCCAGACAGACAGCACACTTGAAGCTAGGACTGGTGAGGTGGCTACTTCAGGAAGGGAGCTACCCTGTAGCAGTGAGACTGAAGGTGAACCACAGCTGCTTGTGGGTACTGATGTTCCCTTGGACAGAGTGACTGCAAGGGCAGAGGAGAGTAGTTGTACCCAGGCTGACAGTGAGGTACCGCTGTCAGAGAATACCAGACTTCCTATGGAAGGGGAGCTGGGAAGGGTTTAAGAGGGAATGAGACAAATATTTGCCCCATCTGATGTTTGCTTACAGAGAGGTGCCCAGGAATTCACAGGTTTTTCACCTTTTAAGTTGCTGTATGGGCATCATGTGAGGGGACCTCTAGATTTGATCCACAATGAGTGGGAGGGTGAGTGTGAATCCCACAAGGAGTCTATTGTGGTATATGTCTTAAACCTCAGGACAAGGCTCAGGGAACTCATGTGCCTGGCCCAGAAGAACCTGGCAGAAGCCCAACAGCAGAAAAAGGTCTGGTATGACAGGGATGCTCAAGCCAGAGAGTATGCTGTGGGACAGCAGGTTATGACTCTCATTCCTGTCAGACACAACAAGCTGCAGGCAGCTTGGAAGGGGCCCTTCAAGGTGGTAAGTAAGGTCAGTAAAGCTACCTACATGATAGAACTGCTAGGCAGGAGGCAGGGGCACAAGCTGTACCATGTTAACACCATGAAACCTTACCATAATAGGGAGGCCCTGGTGCTAAGTATCTGCAGTATAAGGCAGGAGGAATCTGAGGGGGATCTATGGCTACAGGGAGCCAGCCAGCAAAATCCCAAATTACTATGGTGGAGCCTAGGGTTGCACACATATGATAGGACAGTGCAGCACTGTACTGGGTTCAGCAATGCAAAGGCAGCTGGGATCTCAAAACAAGGAATGGGGTAATGTATTCCCAGAAAGGCTCATCCCTCTCAAAAAACATTTCTCAATGGTCACTTGAAAAACTAGCTTGAGTCTTCGAGGCTGTAGAATTGTCACGAAGAGAGATACTGCCAGCCTAGCTATCTGGAATTTTGTAAATAGTTATATGTCATTGTGAATATCAACATGATTTATATAGAAGTGTGACAAAGGGAGATAACTGCTAGCACAGCTGTCTGGAATTTTGTAAATGGTTATGTGTCATAAAATAAAGCTAATTAGCATTCAGAAGTTGTCAGATTCTAATTTCTAACCATGCTTTATAATAAGTTCTGTGTTCAAATGTCTACAAAGATTGACAATCAGTTTTTTTTGATGATCCCTTATTGTCTGACAAAAAACAAAAAAAAACAATAGATCAAGCACTGCAGTTTTCTATGTTCTGTTCTCTCACCAGGAACAGTATTTATGATTTTGATGTATGCTGTATTTTACTTCCCAGCCACAAAAAGTAACCAGGACCTGCTTGTTGACAACTGAATCACATGGAAGTTTGCAGGTTATCAGATTCTTGGACTGTTTTGGGTATCTGAACTTCGAAACTATATGCCTGGAGTGAGTCACCATTTTGTAGTAAACACTTCTGGGTAACATATCTGGATGCTGTTTTATAAAGGTATTGGTACAGTTACAACATGTTTTTTTCTTTTCTTTCTTTATTTCTTTCTTTTCCAGTTCACATTACTCTGCATTTTGTTAGTCCCTTCAAATGGTACAAGTACTAAAAAACATTATGCCCACTTGACTAAGTTAAATTATCTGTGGATTGTCAGCAGGATTGTTTGTGTGACAAGCTGAATGCATTACTATAGACAAAATTTCATCCTTTTGATCATGGTCAGGCATTAGCAGTTTACCCGTTTAGAAAGTGTTTATTCTGATGGAGCTATTTGTGAAAACTGGAAACACTTCCCATAAATATAAATAATATAAATAATAATCACAACTTGTACCAGTAAACAATTTATTTGATTTCTTTAAACTCATACTTTATCCTTTGAAAATTGATGCATACCAGGTGAACAGTCTGAACAAAATGATGAAGCTATTATTTTGTGGGATTTAACAGAAGAAATTAAGATGGAGACAGTGTTTTTGTCTTCATAATTATTGTTTTATTAAAGTTTCAGAGCATATCTCTACCAATATATTGGAGCAATCATTGAGTCCCTCAGTAATGTTAATATACTGCAGACAGGGTTAACACAGACAAATGATTGGTGCCAAAGCCAAGGATTAAAAAGGAGTAACAGGTTGAAAAGTGAAATCATTCTGAACTTGGGCACTATCACAAACTGGTTCAAGAAGGAAAGATCCAAAACTGGTTTCCAAGAATATTATTTCTTTGGCACTAGAAACATTCTTGAATAACATCCTTCCCATAATAAAGGGGGAAGAACAGCTTTTATTACCTCCCTGAGACAATATATGTTGTAATACAGGAGGAAAGAGAAGAGTTTTCTTCTGGCAGATGAGGAGGAATCCCCTGGAAAGGAGGAAGATCCCTTCTCTGTTATCTGTAACCTAGATGGATCACATTCAGAAACTATTTGTATAAAACAATATGGTGCCAAAGAGAGAAACAGAGATTCAGACTTTTGTAGAGGATTAAGGTGACTGTCAGGTTGTGTGTGTGTGTGTGTGTGTGTGTGTGTGTGTGTGTGTGTGTGTGTGTGTGTGTGTGTGTGTTGGGGGAGTGGGGAAAATGTCCCTCATATAGTCATTCTGACCTAATTGTCCTTTGTTATGGGGGCTTCCTCCTTTCTTTTTGAAACCTCTTTGCCACTCCTTTTTTTTTAAATATCTACTTACCAGCATTATGATGGGACTATTTTTTTTTTTTGCAAAAGTTAAACAACAGTGCAAAGAATTCCTTGGAAAACATAGAAATAGGGCTAAAAATCTGAAAGATTCAATAAATCAGCTTCCCCTCTCATCACACTTTTTGACAACTTTTGCAGTAGACATTACAAAAACTAAATCTCTTGTCTATGGGAGAATTCAAAATTACATTTCTAACATCTGGGATATTTTGAGAATGCAACCAAGCAAACCTTAAAACAGTTCTAGTGGCAGCAGCCCTAGGTATAGTATCCAGAGCCACGAACATATATTAATCAATGAATAGTGACCTTTGAAACAGAAGAAACTACATTACATAGTGCATATATTTGCTCACAAGAGGAAACTGGTGCCAAAACGTGCCTCATACTTTCACAATTAGCCAGGTTAAACTTCAGCAGATGAGCCTTACAATTTAGAATTTTAAAAATAAAGTTGCAGAAGGAAATACTTTTCCCAGAACTTATCAAAAGCCTTTCCATCCTTATCAAATAGAAAAGGATTAAAATTAGGGTTGCCAACCTTCCAGAATTTTTCTGGAATGTCCAGAACTAAGGGACACTGACTGGAAAAAGGAGACTGCCTTGTATTGTCTGGAATAAATAAAATCTTCATTTGCAGAGGGACTGACTGTCAAGATTTACTGTTTAATAAAAAAAAAAAAAAAAAACAATTTTTTTAATGGTGTTCTTGTTTAAGAATGGTCCAGTCGCACACACCTGCCGCATCACATTTGTGTGTGCATTGTTACACAGACGTCCTGTTCTTCCTTTCCACCCATGCATGGAATTCTAAATACAAGACATCCAGTTGTTGTGTTGCTGCTGAGTAAGAAACAGACAAAGATACATTTGTGCAACTCAGATGACATGAAAGAAGCATGCCTGACTACAACAGCTTTTTCTAAAAGGTAAATTCATAATACAGAGTGTTAAGCAAGTCAGAAAGCTCAGTCACTTTTGTTTTATGTGCCAGTACGATGCTGAAGCAGAAAGTAGTTGGATAGTTAAATGCTAATTAGTGTAACTGATTCTCAGGTTTATAGTTTCATGCATTGTATGGGTGAATAATTATTGTTTGTTTATTAAAATGTTTCTTGCCCACTTTTAAAAAGAAAACGTGTTCAGGTGGATGGCTGTGAACCTGTTTGTCACATATAGTTTTGCCTGTTTAGTTTAATGATCAGTTGTATATGTCTCATGTTTTTTTCTATTTGCACGTTCTAGCAATTTGTAGCTGCAGATTGTTGAGCTTTTATTTGGTTGTAGCACACAACCTTAGTTTCACTTATGTATTTGTAGGGGAGGGTTGTATAGCTTTTTTTTTTTATTTTTTAAGTGGGAAGGGAGCGTCCGTGTGGTGTTCTTTTATATTCCGTATTGTGCTATGTAAGTAATGAGGTACTTGTATGACCATGTTTTATGAGGTGTGTGTCTAGTCTGCTGGCAATATGACTGGTGTGGAGTACTTTTTAGTTGCATTATAAATGGTGAAGTGTTGGCAAGTTAGTCTGAATAAAATATTTATATAACTGTGGTGCCTTGTCAATTATTTGTTGTTAATTTGACAGCTCTAAAGATACTAAAGCTCAGAAAAAATACAAGTATCCGCTGTGATATTGGAGTTCCTCCAAATGTAGAAACAGATAAGGGTAATTCCGGAGGTGTTAGGACTGCTTAGCATAGAAGGCGTTTTAGGCTATTGATCTTCTTTATTTCTATAGTAGATTATTCTAGATAAACAATCAAGTTTTTTATCATTGTCGAAGAATTTATGATTTTTAGATGTTCTTTCCATAAACCTTTGCCTTGGGGTTCTTCAGCTTCTGGTAGTCACATTTGTTATGGTACTGCAGGTGAGATTCCATGAGTCCCTTCCAGTGTCAGTAGTCTTGGGAGTTGGGCCTGACAGAGGCCCTAATTGAACTTCATAGGTGCACAACAGACGTTTATGATTGTGGATGAACCCATGCAACCTCTTGCTTGGGAAAGCCTTTATAAGCCTAACCCCTAAAGTGGTATTAGCCACTGAGCCTCTTGTGTGTTTCTTGGAGCACTGCAGTGCCCATATGGTTCAGTGGTGTAGTTATCATGAGGAGTTAAAACATCAGTTTTCTGGGTATGAAAGTGCAATTCCTCTCACTCCAAGTTTCACAAGAATGGTTACCAGCAGGCTCCATTTATGGTCATTCAGACATCATAGTTGTATAGTACATCAGCAAAAAGGAGGAGCTGTTATTTTACCCATTACACAGGGAAGCTATGAGGGTATGTAATTGGATCTTCGGACATGCAGAATGCATCACCTAATCGATATTTCATTGAAGCATGAGAAACTGTGAACATGAATTCATTCCACCTTTTGTGTTTGGCTTGTGTACTAAATGACACTGACAGAGTCTAAAAAAACATTTTATCTTTAGACTCTGTCAGTGTCATTTAGTACACAAGCCAGAAACAAAAGGTGGAATGAATTCATGTTCACATTTTCTGTAGAGACATTTCATGGTGCTGAATTCTTTTGACAAATCTAAAGGGACATAGCGAATGGCTTTATGTGAAATTATCTTTCCTCTTAGATATTCTGTGACATAGAGAAATGGTGTCTCTGTCCCATGACCAGGATGAAACCTACACAGAGTAATGGGAAGTGTGATATTATATGTAAGATGATGAAAAAGCTGCTTATGAATACCTTTCTCAAACGTTTTCTGCATTGGAAAAAAAAGGACCGAGAGAAGTTAAATTGTTAGTAGAGGGTCCATTTTTGTAGCATGAATAACTATGAATGATTTTTGCAGTTTGAGCACACAATAGCTATTGGCTGATTGATTGATTGACAAGGGTGGTAATAAGGTATACAATAGATTCTACAGAGTTTCAAATACTTAGGTGGAAGACAATCCACAAAAAAAAAGAGAGGAAATATTACTTTTGCTGAATGGTTTCCAAATTAGAAAAGGGGAAAAGAGGAGAAGTTTATATAGGGGTAGAAGTGTTAGAAGAGGCATTATAAGACATAGCTATGGTTGCAAACTAAGCTATTTTAGAGATGTCGCAAATGGTGAAGGTTTAAGCTGTGATGACTTGCCTAAATTCACCATTCTAGTAATGCCATACCAAAAGGGTTTCACATCATGGTAGCAATAAGTGGTTAGAAGTGCTTAACAGCAAGAATTTAACTTTATTATGGAGTTTATTGTAGTGTGATAGGTAGTTGTTAGCCTTGCTCATATGGTGTAGTTTCTACATGTGACCAGATTTAATAATCAGAAATTTTATTTCAAAAGTTACCATCGGCCAGCTCTTTGCTTTTGTCCTGTTCTATCTCACTGAAGCCATGTTATCAAGCATGGAAAGGAAGGTGATGCTAAAGTACTCAACTGTCTGATCAAGTTTAATGTAATAAAAATGAGGCAAATTGTTTTTCTTCAGAGCTGATATTTTTTTTAGAGACAGTTACAGTTCTTTAGTTTAACTTTTCTTCCTGACCAGAAAAAGAATATAGTGAAATGGTCACTAAAAGGGTCACAAATGATTCAAGTTGTTCTAATGCTGGTCTCTGCTAAATAGTACATCAGGCATGACTTATGCTTTGCATTTCATCATGGTCGTGTCCAAAATTTTTGACATGAAAATTTGGCAACCTTAATTAAAATCAATAAAGTGTTTAGCAGCAGCTACATTCAGTAAAGCTATAGCTGTTGGGTCAGGTCTGGGACTGGTGTATAAAAACTTGAAGTGCTGAGGAATGTTACGCAATATCTGATTTTTTAAGGGATTGTCAGGAAAATTGCAGTCAGTGACAAAATCATCCTCCAAAGCTGACAAAACTGGAGGGATACAAGAAGGTTCTAGAAATTCCAGTTGTAACTAGTCATATTTTCTGAGATACTAAAACACCTCACTATTCTTCCACTGAAAACATTTATTCATTCTGGAAATAATCTAGAAGAAAGAGAGTTCCCCATGGGGAGAATCAGAAACCACAATCTTCTCAGAATCTGAATCAGAAACCTGAGGAGAAAGAAATGCATCTGTCCCTTCAAATTCCCCTACAGGTGTGATTTCTCAAACCTTTTCAAAGAAAGAGGAATCCCTTTTACTTTTGCCAGAAACAGCTTTATAAGAAGGCTCATGAACCAGCACATGACCCTGAACCAAGCCTGATAAATTGTTCTTGTCCAGAGTAACTGACACAATGAGAGACAAGTGTTCAGTTTTCTGTTTTTGTAAGGAATTTCTGAACAAACAGATCCAAGATTGCCAGCATCCACTTCCCGGGATGGGCACAACATTCTGGCTAAGAAGGAGCACATTCCCTGCTTCTTTTCTCAGGACTGACAATAGTAGCTCTACCTTGACCACTAAGGGACTCCAACAGCCACAGATGGCATATCTAACCCCTGTTCCATGGTGGCTGTATGGACTACATCAGACGGATCCAAAAGAAAAGATGAGTAGTCTGACAAACCAGTTTTGGCCACACCAGAGTAACCCACCTGCAACAGAAGCAAATTACCAACCTGCTGTGGTGGCAAAGCCTGCTTAAATTAGTTATGTACTCACCATAGCTATGATCCGCGGTGGTGCAGCGGTAGCATTGTTGCCTCACAGCAAGAGGTTCTCCCGTTCTATTCTCGACTGGAGTGCAGGGAGTGCCTTCTCTGTGGAGTCTGCATGTCCTCCCCATGGTCGAGTGGCGTTCCAAAAGACATACGTGAATGGGCGTGCCTTCGTTGAAGGTTGGGCATCAAGCTGGGAACTCAGCACTGTAAAAACTACTGCCAATCATTAGCGGAACGGAGTTCCGCTGTGGCAAGCCCTAACCGGGAAAAAGCCGAAAGACCAACAACAACAACAACAACTCACCATAGCTATGCATCTGTGTTGTCCATTTTCATTCTTTGTCAATGATTGGGACTCAGATCCAACCTCAGAATAAAATCAGCTGCATTTAAATGACACTCAGATCCAAATCAAGAGCTCCTCTCTGTACCATAATGCCCCAGTCAACCTGGTATTACCTCAGATTGAGTTTCCTGCCTTATAAGCATTAGGAGTAATTAAACATAAGCAAAGTCAAAGGAAGATTAGAAGCAGCAGAACTGGGGATCAAATTTGGAACCAAAGTTCCACAATAACCACAAGGTCACTGTTGGAGATAAAAGGAAGGGGGAATGAGAGTGGAGAGTTGAGGAAGAACGAAAATGGATGACAGAAATGCATAGTATAGTGAGTACATAACGTTAATAGCTGAGGTTGTCCTTTTCATTTGTTTCTCAATGATTGGGACAGAGTCTCAAGCTATGTGGACCTTGAGTGGCCCTCATGAAAGAATATCCCAGAGTACTACAGAACCAAGGGCAGCTCTGCTCCTGGAAGTCAAATCCAATATATAATGGGCAATAAAGTTATAAGGATTAGACTAGGAAGCTGATGCATAAATGTCATCAATAGAAGTTCTAGACCAACAAGCAGAAGAGGTAGTCATCGACCTAGTGAAAAATGCTTTAGGAGGTCTGGGTAGAGACAGACCTTGCTGACTATAAACAAGCAAAATGCAATCTTAATCTATTTGGCCAGGGTAATTTTAGAAACCGGTATGCCCAATTTGTATGTGGAGAAGGAGACAAACAGTTGTTCAAATGTCCTGAAATATTTTGTTCTATGGAGGCAAAAATGTAATTGTCTATGTAAATCTAAAAGATGTAGCATGTATTCTCCTTTGTTAACAAAGCTGGAAAAGAAAACAGGCAAACTAAAAGCTTGATTAATATTCATTTTGAAGGCTACTCTATGCAAAAAGATGGATTGGTCCATTAGGTAACCCTGTCTTTGTGAAAAATAAGATAAGGTGATTTGGTTGAGAGAGCTTGGAGTTCAGAAACTCATCTTGCAGACATAATCACTACTAGAAAAGTTGTTTTCCATGATAAAAATTTCAAATCAGACTTAGCTGATGATTACTGAGTTAACACCTGCAGCATGACTGTCAAATCCCAGGAAGGCAATAGGTCCTTCAATTGGGCCTAAACAAAAAAGAACCTTTTAGAAAGGCCTCACTTAACTTTGCAGAAGCTAGTGAGGAAGCATTTTCTCCTGAATGAAAATTAAAGATGGCTGCCAACTGCTCTTTGATAGTAGAAAAACTATCTCCCTCTTGAAAAATAGATAAAGTTCTAGGACTGCAGAGATAAGGAGCAATGAAGGGGGCAAGTTCCCTCTGAAGATCCCAAATGGAGAATCTTTTTCATTTGCTTTTGTAAATCTTTGCTGTAAAGGCCTTGTGGCTGATAGAAGTATCTGTCAAACTGGGCAGGAAAGCCTGGGCTGCCTAGCCGTCAGTGGAATTGGAGAAACTATGCAGTCACCTTGAGGCCTGTAATGTCTGGATGATCCATCCCAGAGGGATGAGAAAGCAGGTCTGGACTGGGGTCCAGTATCCATGGAGGATAACAAAAATGAGACCAAAGGAAAATAAACCACACTAGACAAGGACAAAACTGGGAAATGAGGATAATTGTGCTCTTAAACCAAATTGCATTCTGTAAGAATTTGGGAATCAGAGATATCAGGGGATAAACATAAAGGAGGGGGGATTAGGGAAAAATACCTGTTGCACTTGGTGTTGTGGGAAGATGCAAAGAGGTAACAGCAAGGTTGGCCACAAAGACTGCAAATCCTCTCCGCCATTGACTGATTGAAAGACCACTCATGAGACATCAGAATGGACCTGCTGAGTTTGTCCACTAGAACAATGAACGTCCCTGGAATGTGCATCATC
Organism: Protopterus annectens; assembly: GCF_019279795.1. NCBI lineage: Eukaryota > Metazoa > Chordata > Ceratodontiformes > Protopteridae > Protopterus > Protopterus annectens. The sequence goes on from NC_056729.1 coordinate 1,116,825,651, forward strand.
ATAAGAAAGTGGTTGGAAGAGATTGCCCACTGCCACAACCTCATTGCCTCTTAACAAAGGGGGGAAAGATCAAGTTCTCCCCTGTTTGTTGATGTACCAAACCACAAACGTTGTCTGTTTGTATTGCGATCATCCCAAGAGGAAGAATGTCTTGTAAAGCCTGAAACTCTAGGAGGAATGCTGTTATCTCTAAGACACTGATGTGTGAATTGGTCTCTTCTGGGGACCATGTGCCTTGGACCATCTATCCCAAAAAATTCCCCTCCACTCCAGGTGAGAGGCATCCGTGGTTACTGTGGCTACTGGGGGGAAATACAAAAGGATAGCCTAGGAAAACCATATCTGACTGAATCCTCTAATGTAGATGATCTTTGCAAATTAGAGTGAGTTTGGCCAGAAAGGACAAGGGATGATGAAGAACTGACCACTGAACAGCTAGGGTCCATTGAAGAATGTGCATATAAAACTGGGCCATAGGAACTAAGGTTATGGCAGCTGCCATTGATCCTAGGGTCTGAAAAACAAGTCTGGCAGGGGAGAAGGGTGTGCAGTAATTTGCGCCACCTGGTCACTGATTATCATTTCATAATGTGGTGGAAGAGATGCTATTTGACTTACTGTGTTCAACTGGGCACCTATGAACTCTAGGCTCTGAGGAGGTTGAAGATGAGCTTTAAAGATGTTGACTGGGATGCCTAGTGATTGACACAGAGCAAGTAGTCCCTGGATTCTTCTAGGAGATGCTTGGTTGGAGCAGTGAGGAGCCAGTTGGCTAGGTATAGAAACACTCAAAATCCCATCAGTCTCAAGTGAGCTGCTACCACTGCCATACATTTGGTAAATACAACAGCATACAGGTGAATAGAAGAAGTGGGATTTTTACTTGTATATTTATTTCTTATTATTTTGTCTATTTGTTAATCAGGTAACTCTACTTGGCATAGTGTTCCTTGTCAGGGGTGACCAGGAGGACTGACTGGTTAAGTGACTTGCTTATTGTGATGCCCCTGCACTGGTCCAATAGTCAAGGAGCCTCAATCCTCACCACTAACACCAGTGAGGGACGTGCAAATTGGGAGGATGACAAGTGCACACACAGTAAAGTACAATTTCCCTTAAGAGCACACAGAGATCACAGTCAGTATGGGGCTGTTTTTCCCCTCTCTCTCCAGATCCTCAATAAGGCTCCCCACTGGCACAGCTATAGGGTTCAGATCTCAGCCGAGTGTCAAGCCAAAACCTCCAACACCCTCTCTGTCCAACCAGTGTTTCCTGTCCCTGCCCAAGTAGCTGACACACACACACTTTGAGATTTGATTTATTTGCAAACACACAGATACTCCTGGGGAAGGCTGGCACAGGTTCTCTCGCTCTGTCTCCTTCTGCTCAGACTATACGGTAGTACCTTCTGCTACCAACCACACTTATCAGCTACTATAAAGGTCCTTACCAAAGGCTGCCCAATTCTACTGTGTAAATGAGTGGCCTATACAGTATCACCAAATACATATGCAAGTACACTAAGAGCTTAAATATCTCTAAACAAAACCAGCCACAATTAAAAGATTAAAAACTATTTAATAAGAAATAATAAAAGCACAAGACAATACTCATTAACTCAACACAGTGACAATAGAGTTCAGAATCACAGGAAATACTTTAAAACAACATTGCAGGATAGTCTCACATAAATACAGAAAACATCTACACTAATCTTGCTATATTCCTATCTCTAAGAAAAACTATGTTCTAATTAACTTACAGAGCAAGGCAAATACAGATGAGAAGTGCTGAAGAGAAGTTCACAGGTTCAGAACAAGACACAAAAATGCACAGACTTTCTCTCTGAGATAGTTCTTAAGTTACTAACAAACATTTGTGCTAAATCATCTCAGATTACATCATTCTTGTCACCTCTGCCTTAGTTCCCAGGCTAGCAGGAACTTAAAATTGAACATGTCTCTGTTAAAAATACTTCTATAACAGAAGCTGACACTTCTCTCTTAGAAGCTTGCCTGAAACTGGAAGTTGTAAAACAATTACCTTGGAAACCTTTAATTACCTCTGTTTCCTGACATTAGGAAAGCCTACAACTCTAGACATTGTGTCCTCTTTGAGCTGAAACAGAGATAACAGAGTCATAAACAAGTTCCACTTATTTTCTTAGAGATTGCAGGTTAACTCTGTATATTCCAGCCTTTACCATCAACACATACATTTGCATAAGCATGAAGTTTATACACATTTCTCCTCTTTTCCAGCAAGGTGCACTGTGGTTACAATCTTGAAGCTCAGTGCAGACCATATAGTTTTTTTAAATTCTAAGGCAAGCATACAAATCATATTACTATTCACAAACGACATAGAATTATTTAGAAAATGATGTCTAGCTGGACTGGCAGCCTTCACAATCCCCCCTTCTCCCAAGAACTCAAGCTAGTTTTTCAAGTGACCCTTGAGAAACATTGCTTGAGAGGATTAAAACTGTCTGGAAATACCTTACCCCATTCCCTGTTTTGAGAGCCCATCTATGTTGGCATTGATAACCTCACTGCAGTGCTGTATGTCATATCATATGCTTGCAATCCTAGGCTCCACAGCAACTTGGCATTTTGTTCGCTGGCTTGATGTATCCATGTTAGGTGATTGTGATCTGTAACTACAGTGAATTTTCTTCCATACAGTTAAAGATGAAGTTTCTGCAGTGCCCACACTATGGTTAGACATTTTTTTTCTACAGCTGCATAGCATTCCTACCTGGATTGGAGCCTACAGCTGAGATAAACCACTAGGTGCTCTTCTCCATCTGAAGAAATCTGGCTGATTACAGCCCCCATGCCAAGGTCCAAAGCATCCACCTGCACAACAAATTATTTGCTGTAATCTGGAGTGGCTAACACAGGGGGGTCCTCCCAAAACTTCTTTATGCTTCTGGAATGCCTGCTAACATCATGGGGTCCTCATTACGTTATCTGGCCTGTTTTTCCTTGTCAGGTCTGAGAGGGGAGTTGCTATGGTACTACAACTGGGGACAAACTTTCTGTAGTACCCTGCTGTCCCTAAGAATGCCCTCACCTACTTTTTGGTGACAGGTGCAGGCCATGCCTGAATGGCTTCCACTTTGGCCGGTTCTGGCCTGATCTTACTACACCCACTCTCTGTCTCAGGTAGGAGACCTCTGCCATACCAACCTGACATGTGCTGGGCTTAAAGTCAACCTTGCCCTCTGTAGTTTGCCCAGCACATCCCTGACATGCTGAAGGTGCTCTTGCCAGGAATGGCTGTAGATGGCAATATCATCTAGTTAAGCAAGGGCAAAATCTCCTGCTCCTGCTAAGATATGCTCTACCAGCCTTGGGAAAGTTGCTGGGGCATTTTTCATCCCAAAGGGCATCTTTGTGAACTCATAAAAGCCAAAAGGAGTCACAAAGGCTGACCTCTCTCTAGCACCGGGAGTCAAGGGCACCTGCCAGTAACTCTTGGTAAGATCAATGGTGGTAAGACACTTAGCCCCATCCAGCTGCTCTAGGGCTTCATCTATGCTAGGCATGGGGTAAGCATCTGACTCTGTGATTATTTAATTTCCTGTAGTACACACAAAACCTTGTGCTGCCATCCTTCATTGGTACCAGCACCACTGGGGAGGCCCAGGGACTGCTGGATTCCTGAATTACCCCTAGTTCCAACATTTCCTGTATCTCCTCCCTCAGAGTCTGTTTGACTCTCTCAGGCACCCTATAAGGGGCCTTCTTACTAGGCCTCTGGAGTCCTGTATCCACATGTTACTGCGCCAGGGGGTGTACCATGGTTTCCCAGTGAACATGTCCCCAAACTCCTGTAACACTGCTCAGATTTCTCAAGCCTGGGTAGGGAATAGCTGGTGGGAAATTGCTACCCTTCCACTGAGGTGTCAGTCTGAGCCTCACTGAGGAGATCAGTCACCAGATCCCCCTCAGACTCTTCCTGCAATCCACTGCAAATACTCACCACAAGGGCCTCCCTATCATGGTAAGGTTTCCTTATGTTAACATGGTACAATTTGTGCCCCTGCCTTCTGCCAAGCAGTTCCGCCATGTAGTTAACATCACTGACCTTTCTTACCACCTTGTAAGGTCCCTCCCAAGCTGCTTGCAGCCCCAAGCTGCTTGCAGCTTGCTGTGTCTGACAGGAATGAGAACTATTACCTGCTGCCCTACAGCATACTCTCTAGCTCAAGCATTCCTGTCATACCAGTCATTTTTCTGCTGTTAGGACCATACCTCCCAACCATGCCGAATTACTCAGTTTTTACCGAGTTTTGGGGTTCAAATGAAGGGATGCCATGATTCCCGAGTGGCACTCGTTCATTTCCGATTTTTTTATTTTTTTTTTAATTTTGTGCTGTTTGAGCTGACATCAGCTCCGTCAGGGCTACCAGCCTGTCAGAATTGAGCTCAAGGAGCTCATGCATTTCCAGCTGGCCTGACTGCTCAAATATGAGTGGGAACGGCAATGAACAAATGGATTATGTCCGGGGAACAGAAAGGATTATGTTGATTGGGAAAAGGAACAGCATTATGGATTATTTATGTTCAGGGAACAGGAATCGGACCTGCAGTGGGTATGGCCAGAAAGAATGAATACTCCATGCAAGTAAGGAAACTTTAACTTTCAGAGAAGGAAGGGTGTGTGTGTGTGTGTGTGTGTGTGTGTGTGTGTGTGTGTGTGTGTGTGTGTGTGTGTGTGTGTGTGTGTGTGTGTGTGTGGGCTGCACCCTTAGTTGTAAATTTGGAATTCAGGTGGGTATTGTTATTACTGTCCTGTTTATTTATTGACTTTTGATTACTAGAAAAGTTTGAGAGCAAAAGAGTAGATGGCACAGATTGCTAGGTTTTAAAGATTTGTGGATAGGAACAGGAAAAGTACCATTTTTTTGTTATGTAAAGTTCAGTTTTGTTGTATTTTTTATTTGCATTTTGTCTTTTTCTGGCAATTCTTGGCTACTTGTTTTGTCTTTCTGTGGGAAATGGACAGTATTGTTTTATTGTTTTGGGGTTGGAAGAAGTTCAACAAATGCAGATTTAACAATTGCTGATCCAACATTACTCTAATGGCATTTTGCATTTGTTTCTGTTGGCATTTTATTTTTATTTTTGTAGTTATGCTGTAAAATCATTTCCTAGGGTAGCTCTATTCCTTATTTGCTGTGGATGCACAGTGTAGCCTAGAAAACAGATTGCATTGATCCATGCCACTGATGTGGTTTTCAAGTGGTCTTATTACCTGTATACATTCTGTCGCTCCCAAGTGCTAATGCACTTATAAACGGACATTATTATTATTATTATTATTATCACCATATATGAACTATTTAATGGAAAAAATCAAGTAATGTGTTTTATAGTACATTGTCAATTTTAACTAATTGATTGTTGTGCTTGTTTATAACTTTTTAACTGTGGAATTTTGTAGTATGAAATTTTCTTGGTATTTTTAGTTTATAAACAAGCGTTACCATTACATAAGACCTTATATGACTTTTGGCAAGTGTATCAGTCTAGGTGACGAGACTTAAAAACAGCACAGTGTGTCTCACATGTATATGGCACCTCCAGGAATTGAAAGACACAAGGCATCCAAGAGGTCCTGCCAGACAGTCATGCTTTTACTCTAGATTATCTTTAGTGCAGAAAACGACCACAAGCCTCAGACCAATACCAGACCTAAGAGGTCTATGAAAACCTGGTCCCAAATAAGCCCTTTGCATGATCATAGTGCAGTCACTCTTTCTGTGCTTAACTAAAGGATGTTAGTTGTAATCTTTGGGCTTACAAGACACCTGCCTCCACTTCCAAATTGTCAAAGAATCAAGATGGTTTCTTTTGTTCTAGGTAGGAGCCCATCATTGTAAATTCCAGATTCTTCCATTTTGCCTCATGTCTATCTCCAGAGGTCTCAGGGTGCCAAAGTATTTCCATGCCTGGGTGATTGGCTCTTAGCTGTCCCATGGGTTCATGTTTGGTATCTTATTTCAGTATTCCACTCTTTAGGTATTATGGTGAGCCTTCCACTGGTAATACAACATTTTATTCAAGCAACTTTCCAAAATTATACAAGCAATGTTTAAAATGTGTCCCTGGTTTTTGACCTTTTGCCCCCCAAGAAAATGAAATTGAAAATAAGTCCGAGAAGCTGTGCAAGATACCTATGGCTTACATTACTGTCATTCTATTTATAGTGTGGGTGTGGAAGTAGACTTTTATGATGGAAATGTTCTGAATTGGGTAGTTTTTTCATTATTGGTTCATGCATTTTGCTTCATTGCCTACAGTACAGCCTACTGGAAAAATGTTCAAACAATAAATTTAAAATGCGCTCTGTCTAACAAGAGTGCTGTATTATACAAAGAGTATAATTTGATAAAGTCAGGAAGGTGAATCAAAGAAAAGAACACGTATGTTTCTTGTTTTGTGTGCAAGGGGCCAATGATTTGAAAACAGCCCAAAGGTAATCTTTATCTACCACTGGCCAGCTGCATTTTCTTTGGATGTATTCTGGGTTTAAATGCTCTTTCAATGAATGTGAGTTTCAAGGGCAGAGAAGTTTTAATGCCAAGTCTATTTTCATTGTGAGACAGTATTGCTTTGTTTAGCAGATGTCTATTAGTGTTTGTGCATTGTTGTGCTCTAAAATGTAAAAATAAAATCCAAATAATCACTGTAGAAGTAAAGCAGCATGCACACATTAGTGTTTATGGTAAGTGGGGTGAAATAGCCAGGTAATGGGACATTAGAATATCTGCAGGGGGACTCTAGTGCCATATCTTGGTTGTCTGTTCTTCAGTTTGCGTTTGAAAGTTGGTATCCCATAATTCCATTGGAGAGGGTAGAGTTATGTAATTATGTATGCAAATTAGATGTTAATCAGCATACAGATTTGTACCTATTTTTCATGGGCCTTGTCCAGATTTTTGATGTTTCCAGGTTGAGAGGTATGGTTAGGATATACGCCACAACAGTCTCCTTGTGAGATTCACACTCACCCTTCCATTCATCTCAAATTAAATCTAGAGGTCCCCTCATCGTACGCTCATACAACAACCCAAAGGGTGAAAAACCTATGGATTCCTGGGGTACCTCTCTGTATGCCAACAACAGATGGGGCAAATATTTGTCCCAATCCCTCTTAAACTGGTCTGCAAATGCCCGTAGCATTGTCTTGAGTGTAGAGTTTAACCTCTCAACAAGACCATTAATCTGGAGATGGAAGGGGTGGTCCTTAGGTGCTTCACCCCACAGTACTTCCACAGACAAGTCAACAGGTCTGACATGAAATTGGCACCTATGTTAGCCAGAATTTCTTTTGGGAAACCTACCCTGCTAAAAATGTCTAACAAAGCATTTGTCACCTTTTCTACCTCAATGGAGGACAGAGCCGCTGCCTCAGGGTATTTGTTAGTTTAATCTACTACCACTAAGATATACTTTTTCCCTGAGGAACTTGGGGTAGTTAGAGGCCCCACAATATCCATAGCTACCCTCTAAAATGGCTCCTCAATAACAAGCAAATGCATCAAAGGAGCTTTCACCTTGTCTCCTGCCTTGGCTACCTTTTCGCACTGCTCACAGGTCCTGCAATACCCTGATACATCTCTGGAAATCCCAGGCCAATAGAAGTTCTGCATAATATGTCTCTTTGTACATTTTATGCCCATATGACCTGCTAAGGGAATATTATGGGCTATGCCTAGAAGTGCCAGATGGTAGGCTCTAGGCACTACCAACTGCTGTATTCTCTCATCCTCTAGCCCTCCCTCAGGTGTCCACTCTGTATACAGTAACCCTTTGTCCCAGTATACAGATTCCTCCTTCCCTTGAGAATCAGGTGTCTCAATAGTTACCTCTCTCAGGCCTTGTAATGTAGGGTCGAGAGCTGAGCCTGTCTCAACTCTCTCTTTGTAACCCTTCTCAGCTTCCCTTCCCCAGGGGTCTGGTATCCTCTGACAGCAGCTGTCAGCCTGGGTACTACTACTCATCTCTGCCCTTACACTCACGCTGTCCAAGGGAACATCAGTATCAACAAGCAGCTGTGGCTCACCTTCAGTCTTACTGCTACAGGGTAGCTCCCTCAATGAAGTAACCACCTCACCAGTCCTGGTTGCAAGTGTGCAGTCTGTCTGTGTCTCCCCCAGTCTACCAGACCCACATGTTTGTCTCCAAGCCTGACTGCATCTAACTGCATGAACACATGGTACTGCATTATCAAAATCCTTCCCTATCAGGACATCTGCAGGATGGCAGTTTGGTACCCTTGTTGTCTCAAGACAACCTACTGTTGGCATTTTGTCAGTCCCACTTACTGGCTCTCCCACCTTATGTTCCCTACCTTGCCTCTGTGGACATCTATATGCTACATGGCCCCACTGGTTGCATATAAACATTTAACCCTAGGTTCTGAATGTGTACCTGGACTAGTGACTTCCCCTGCTACTGGAAGATTCTGTTGGGGCAGTCTTGGCTGCCCTACCATGGGTTCTCTTAGACCCATGAGCAGCACCAGGTGTCCCTTTCCTGTGCAGTGATGCCCTGCTTGCTAGGTATAGGTCTCCCTTCTTCCCCAATTCATCTACAGTAAGGCATTGTCTATTAGCTAACCAGATCCTCATGTCCTCAGGCAAAGTGCTAAGGGCTTGTTCCCTCACCAAAAGGTCTGCCAGCCCTTCAGAAATGGTGACCTGACATCCAATCACCCACCTATGAAAATAAGTGCTTATGTTCAACAACATATTCACACACACTTTTATCTGCCTTGCGTCTATGCTCATGAAACATTTTCCTATAAGCTTCAGGTGTTACCTTAAAAATTTCTAGCAAACAATTCTTTATAACATTATAATTTAGACAGCCATTATCAGACAGTTTGGACAGAACAGTTCATCTTTACCATGGAGTAAGGGGGGATCAGGAGCCATACCCAGAGCCCTTGGTCAACATCATACTGTTTACATACCCTCTCAAACATACGAATGAAACTATCAAAATTATCCCCCTGTGTAAATTGTGGAAGAAATTTACTGACCGTTGTTGCTTTTGGGGTTTGGTTACTCCCTTCCCCATTACCTCCATGACTCTTGTGAAGAGTCAGCATCTCCTTTTCATGTTGCCTCTACCTCTCCTTCTCCTCAGCTTCTGGATGTCTCAGTCTTTCTTCTGCTTCCATTTCCAAATGCTTGGCCTCCAACTCAAGTCTCTTTAGCTCCAAATGGATTTTTAAGTCCTCCGTGGAAAGGTTGTGCTGTCTATTTTCTGAGAGTTGCACATCCCCATGGCCTGTCTGATCATCCTCCTGGTTGCTATTCTCTGATGCAGCTGTGACTAAAGCTGCAATCAGGTCTGCTTTAGTCAGGTTTCCAATGTTCACTGCATGGCTGATTTAGAGTACAAAAACACCTTCAGTGGTCACTATACACAAGCTACAGGAATTCAATATCCACACCACTACAAGCCTATTAATATGTGATGTGGCTATCTCACCACTATCAACCAATTAATATCTGATGCGGCTATCTCACAACTGCCAAACAATTAATATGTGATGCCCCTGCACTGGCTTGGTAATCAAGGAGCCTCAATCCTCACCACTAACACAAGTGAGACATGTGCACATTGGGAGGATGAAAAGTGCACACACAGTAAAGTACAATTTCCCTTAACAGCATACAGAGATCACAGTCAGTCTGGGGCTGTTTTTTCCCTGTCTCTTCAGATACCCAATAAGACTCTCCACTGGCACAGCTATATGGTTCCAAACTCAGATGAGTGGTCAAGAAAAAACCTCCAGCACCCTCTCTGCCCAACCAGTGCTTCGTGTCCCTGCCCAAGTAGCTGACACACACACACACCTTGATATTTGATTTATTTGCAAACACACAGACACCCCTGGAGAAGGTTTGCACAGGTTCTCTAGCTATGCCTCCTTCTGCCCAGACTATACGGCAGTACCAACTGCCACCAACCGCCCATATCAGCTACTATAAAGGTCCTTACCAAAGGCTGCCCAATTCTACTGTGTAATGTTACTGTTATCCAATAAGTGTGACCAGAACTTTTAAGGCTATTTAGAAGTGGCCTATACAGTATTACCAAATACATATGCACATAGTCTAAGAGCTTAAATATCTCTAAACAAAATCATCCACAATTAAAAGGTTTAAAATATTTAATAATAAATAATAAAGGCATGAGACAATACTCATTAACTCAACAGGGTGACAACAGAGTTCAGAATCACAGGAAGTACTTTAAAACAACATTGCAGGACAGTCTCACATGAATACAGAAAACATCTACACTAATCTTGTTATATTTCTATCTATCTCTAAGAGAAACTATTTTCTAAATAACTTACTTACAGAGCAAGGCAAATACAGATGAGAAGTGCTGAAGAGAAGTTTACAGGGCCAGAACAAGATACAAAATGCACAGACTTTCTCCCTGAGATAGTTCTTAAGTTACTAACAAATATTTCTACTGAATAATCTCAGATTAAATCATTTTTGTCACCTCTGCCTTAGTTCCCAGGCTAGTAGGAAGTTAAAATTTAACATGTCTTTGTTAAAAATACTTATCTCTCAGAACCTGACACTTCTCTCTTATAATCTTGCCTGAAACTGGAAGTTGCAAAACAATTACCTTGGAAACCTGTAATTCCCTCTTTTTCCAGACAATAGGAAAGCCTACAACTCTAGACATTGTGTCTGTTTTGAGCTGAAACAGAGATATCAGAGTAAAAAACAAGTTCCACTTATTTTCTTAGAGTTTGCAAGTTAACTCTGTATATTCCAGTCTTTAACATCAACACATACATTTGCATAGGCATGTAGTTCATACAAATTTCTGCCCTTTTCCAGCAGAGTGCACTGTGGTTACAATCTTGAAGCTCAGTACAGAACATATAGTTTTTCTTACATTTCTAAGGCAAGCATACAAATCATATTACTATTCACAAATGACATAGAATTATTTACAAAATTCTATCCAGTTGGACTGGCAGTCTTCATACCTATAGTCTCACACAGTAGGCACATGGAGGCTGAATGAATTTGGTTCATGTTGATTCACTGAATGCAGTTTCAGTGAATGCAAATAAACCAAAACCAGTATGCCAAAACTGTCTTCAGTGAACACCGAAATATTTTTTTGCAGGTGGGAAGCACCCTGAACCCCCCCCCCCCCATGTAGGGGGACACCTCACAGAATTATATATTTGCCAACTCTGAGGTCACACAACAGGCAATCCCTGATTTTGTCAAATGTGGTTTCAGCAAACTGGCTTTGGTGTCTTTGCATTTGCTAAAATTGCTGACTCACTGACATGTTCCCAAGGGATCAAGTCCAGCTCCCTTGACTACAGGAATCAGTTTGTTAATAGCCCAGATTCTTAATCTTTTTCCCTAACTGCCAGACTAGCAGGTTTGGGTCTTTTTTTGTTTTGTTTTGTTTTTGTTTTAATTTTGTTGGCAACACATGCAGTAATGAAGCATTACTGGAAATCAAGTTTTGTGTAAGACAGTTGCAATAGTTTACCTAGCTGACAACAAAAACCCTTTCTAGTATGGGCTATGAAAGTTATGCTCTGTTTAAATGTAACATCTCGTACTACACGGCAGATAACGTCTATACTGTATCATATTTAAACCATATGTAGCAAGTGGGTATGAGAAAGTTTCTGTTAATTATAGGAAACTGGCTGAACTCTAAAATTACAAAAAGTGCATGAAATTTTCAGCTTCAAGTGTTTTTGGAGCAAGGGAGACAAGATTCCTTACACTTCCATGTGGGGAAAGAACTACAACATCCTCTACAGTGCTATTTAAATAATATAACTCTGAAGGTGCAAAGACTTGAAAACCTAAATACTTGATTTTCTACTGAAGGTACCAGAATGTGATAGAGATTTGGAATGCATAGCTAGGCTTAAAAGGCCTCTGTGGTCATTAGCCTAGTATACACCTATGAAACTAAGCCCTGGTTTTGGAACACTCTACCTGAAAGGGAATATAAAAATGAAGCTAATCCTACTCAGCTGTTCCTGAGGCTTGGAAGTAGGATACATATCTCAGGATTTAGTCCTGTCAGTCTATCTGTTGGAGACAGTAGACCTACAAGGATGCATCTACTTGTGTGAGCCAGTGACTTGGCCAGCAGAAACTAATATGTACACAGGGATGATGTTCAACTCTGCAGAGAAAATAGCTCATCTGGAGAACCAGACACTGTGGGATGGGAATGCAAACTGCACCAATATGACAACATTTTAAATTGGATTTACAACATTTTAGATCTCTTTAGGATAAGCATTGGATAGGAGTATTTACCAGTTTTCTATTAACTGTCAACTTGATGGTAGACAGACCAAACATTCTAAACAAAATGGCATTTCAGAAATTGTTTAGACAGCCTTTCGTTTTAGACATGCAAATTCCACCTCAGGACTGTAGGTACTGATTAACAGGCAGGATGCTGCACTTTCGTTTTGCAAGTCATTAGGCAGAGTTTTTTGACTATGCTCTCTGCTCTGAGTTTGAGCTTGATTTTCTTGCATATATTCACTCTGAGTTTAAGCTCTTCCAAACTGTCGTCACCCTGGGTTGACCATACTAGCCATCATCACCTGCTTATAGGATCTCACTGATGTATAATAGAGAATATTTATCTAATCTAGCTGTCTGTGGTTCATCTACTATAAAGCATGCAACATGTAGTGCTGATAACACAGGGTGAAGGGAAAGAGAATCAGGATGTTACCTGAATATCATTATGAGTAATGGAAAGCTTAAGTATTATGTGGACATCTTTCAGTCACAGAATGATGCTAAATGCTATATTCATCAACCCCTTTTTTCTAAATGGGGTCAAGGTGTCACTTCAACTGTCACCATCTCTCTTAATTTAGCATCACTCTCCTATGTTGACAATCATGCCTGTCACAGGACATCTCTTACACAATCCATCCATTTCTTTTCCTCTTGCCGTCTGTAGCTCTCAAATCTTCATCAGATTGTCTTCTGCTTTTCTGCATATGTGCTTGAACCACCACAATCTGTTCTCTTTTACCTTCTCTGCAATTGGAGCTACTTGGGCTTCTGTTCTGATGTCCTCATTTCGTCATCTGCACCACAGTATGCATCCTAACATTTATCTCAGACATATCATCTCTATCACCTCTAGCCTCCTCAACCACTTTGCCTTCACTGCCCAGGCTTCTGTATCATACAGTAGTACTGGTTGCGCCACTATTTTGAACACCTTACTTTTCAGGTTCATTACTATTCTTCTAAAATACACTAACCCTGACACATTCTGCCAGCTAGTTGCAGTCCCTTTTATTGTACTTTTATCTCAATCAGACTTTTCATCTCAGCTACTCCTCACAGATACTTGAGGCTGCTAACTTGTTTTATTTTTCACTTCTATCTTAATTTTCAACTTCTTCTAGTTTCTCCCAATTTGCTGCTAATGATGTGTACCTTCAGTTTTGCATTCCATTCCATCATCATTTGCTGAAGGTTTTATTCAGAGTCTGCTTGTAATGCCACATCATCTGCATATAGTTTCTTTATTGATCTGTTGGGTCAGGTGTGCTACATCCTTACTCCAATCTAAACTGTTCATCTTCCATCTTACGTTGTACTACTCTACCTATTTATCAATCACCCTTTCGAAACTTTTATGTAGTGTGACAAGAGTTTGATACAGCCATGAATGTCCCCTTTGGTCTTGTACACTGGCAGTAGAATGCTTATTCTTTATTCAGCTGAGATACCCTTTTTCTCTCTATACTGCTATGAGTAATCTTTAGAGCCATATCTCCCTAACTCATCCTTGATCATATCTGATGTGATCTTATCTGAGCTAGTTGTTTTTCCTGACTTCATTTTTCTTAGTGCTGTTCTTACTTTTTCTAATGTGAGCTCTTTATCTTTCATTTTAAGCTGTGGGGGTTTCTTCATTCAGAAGCTGCTGGAAGAACTCCTTCTGTCTGCCTTTGATGTTCTGTGGATTGATGAGGAAATAGTTGCTGGCATCCCTTATGAAGGGTATGTTATGACTATTTTCATCTTTCTTTCTTTGCACTGCACCCTGACAGAGTTTTTGTGCCGTCTGCTGAGTCACTTTCCAAAAGCTAGTAGAATACCTCTAACCCATTTGTTCTTTGTTATTTCAACTGCTGTCTTAGCGTCTTTGTTTGCCACAGGTTATTCATAGCAGCATGCCTTTTTAGCCTGGTCCATCTTTTCTTTTACATTTTTCTACAATCCTTATTTCTTTTGATAACTTCCTGGACTTCTGCATTTCACCATTAGCTTTCCTTATGTACTTCATTTCTATATCTGGCTCAGCTGCATATCTGCTCTATAATCCTCAGACATGCTGTTTTGACACACTTCCATTCTTCTTCAACTCCAATTTCCTCTTTGTTGACCTTAGAGCCTTCTCAGACCACTGTTTGTATATCACCGTGGGTGGCCACCAATAGGTTATTTTTCACAGGGAATGCATTTGCAATCACTGATTCTATTCCAGTGCACTTTCCTTACTAGAAGGAACTCTCCCAGTGTTGCATGTTGGTCACTCCTGTATGCACTCTTCAGATCGTCTCTTTTGTTAAACCATGCTGTTGGCCACCAACAAGCCATTTGCCAGACAGAAGTCTAGAATGGCTTCTCCTTCCTTATTCATGTTGCCCCACCCATGTGGTCCTAGGCAGTTCTCATATCCTGTTCTGTTTGTTCTAATGTGAGCATTCAGGTTCTCTACCTCATGTTGTCCTGCTTTATCTAGCAGGTTCTGAAACTGCTGCGTAAATGCACTTTTTTCCTTGCCATCACAACTCTGCTATAGGGTATATGCTGAAATTATGATCTTATTGCCATGAGTGTTTCATCAATTCTGATAACATCCCTAACAGTCTTCTGAAAAAAGGATACAATTGGGTGGAGGCTGGAAATAATAAATGAAGTAAATGGTGCTTCAGGTCTTGGAAATTAATTTCCATTTATCAAGAAACTTCCTCCCAAAACCCAACAAAAATGTCATTACATCTTTCAATGTGATATGTATCTATTTACATGTATATATGCCTTGAAGGCCAAGCTGTAGCTGCTTAAAAAGAGTTTGTGTAAAAAAGATCAATTTGTCTGCACTGCTAACAAAAAAAAATGCAAACAAATAAATGGGTTTATTTAGACTAAATATGCAAATATACAAAAAACAGAAACTGTATTCTACATAAATTCATGCTAATGCACATTAATTATAGTTCTATGCCTCTGATGCATTGTTGAACATTTCTGTTCAATCTCTTTCTTTTCTTCTTTTAGTTCAGTCTGGTGTTCTGCCATCTCCAAATACCAACCTTTGTGAATGTGTATCCTTATGAGTACTCTGAGACTTGATCTAGCACCTTAAGATGCACACAATACACTAGGTATATTTTTGTAGGCTGTAGGCTTTCAATACCATTGTACTGACCTGCATCCCGATTAAAATGCTCCACAACATGTCAGTGACAATACCTGCAATAACTGCTGGTATACCTCACATCACTTGCTGTATCCAGTAAAAGCACATCAGCACTGAAACATGAGCTTGTTGCATACTGCTGGATATACCCAAGTTAGTGCTATTTATTTAAATATTTTCTTTTTTTTTGCAGATGGCAGTGTTTATTACCATTTGTTTTGCCTGCTGCTGGGCCCTTTACACTGCTGTCAGTTTCTGGGCAATCTTCCATTCCAGCCATAGTATTCCCTGTCTTGTAAGCTTGCTGCCTTGTTTGTTTGCAAAATCTTCAACAGTTTACAGCCCGTTCATTTATTACATGTTCAGCAAAACCTTTAGAAGACAAGTTAAACTACAGTGCTGCTGTGGCTGGTAGACCCATTTCAACAATGAGAACAGTTGAGAACTATGTATCTGTGATATGGGAGAGTAGAGACAAACTCCATATCGAGGCAGCTATGAAACAACAAGCTACAGACACAGGTGGAAGATAAGTCGGATGAAACTTGTTGATGGTTATTTGTAATGTAAACATCCTTCAGCCTCACCCCAGAACACAAAAATCAACAATTAATGACTGTGACACAGTTGTTACCTTAAGAAGGCAATGTAGTTTGACATTTCATTGCAGCTTTTTATTATTGGTCTCTGCAGCTTCTGTATAAACCACCAGCACTG
Organism: Protopterus annectens; assembly: GCF_019279795.1. Taxonomy (NCBI): domain Eukaryota; kingdom Metazoa; phylum Chordata; order Ceratodontiformes; family Protopteridae; genus Protopterus; species Protopterus annectens. Next base: position 1,116,841,871 of record NC_056729.1, read on the forward strand.
CTATTAACTGTAATAAAAACTTGTGCTGCTTTCAATAAAAAAAAGTGAGAATACATGGTTTACCACTAATGTGGGAAATATATATATATATATATATATATATATATATATATATATATATATATATATATATATATATATATATTGTTGTGGTGAGGTTTAGATCCCTGGAGCGTGTGGCTCGAGGGGATATGTTTTTCTTTAGGTGGAGCATGTCCATCAATTCTGGGTTGGACATGGCCTTGTATGTCAAGCAGAGATCACCTCTGAGTAGGCGGTATGCAACCGAGTACAGCTGGAGTTTTCAGTCGAGCTGCATAGGGCATCTGCTTGAGGCCAGTGATCCTCTTGGTGAGGAACTTCTGTGGTCTTTCCAGTTGTTGCAGGTGTCTTGTAAGGTACATCCCAAATGGGGCATTGTACTCTATGATGGGTCTGATGAGTGATGCGTAGAGGGGCCCAATGACCTCTTTCAGTCTGGATGCAAACCCTTTTGTAATTAGGTGGGCCACATAGAAGGATTTTCTACCCACTTTGGCAATGTGATTATCAAAGGTGAGATTACTATCTACTTGGGTTCCCAGATCCCTTATAACTTCTTCTGTATTTAGGGGGCTACCACCTATGTGGTAATTTGTGGGTACTTTGTTTTTTCCAAAGGGGATGACTATGCAATTTTTGGCATTTAGCTTGAGGTCATGGTTTTGACACCAGGTATCTGGCTCAGTGAGATCCTTTTGGAGGATGTATGTGTCAGCCAGAGAGTCAGTTATAGCCCCTAGTTTGCAGTCGTCTGTGAACTTGGTCAGCCATAGTCCTCCTGTGCTTGCCTGTACCTCTGAGAAGTATATACCGAACAGGAGGGGTCCTAGGACTGAGCCCTGGGAAATGCCACTTGTAACCGGTTTAGAGTCAGACCTAGCTCCCGTAACTCTTACCATGTGGGTTCTGTCCATGAGCCAGTTGGCAACCCCTCTCATGCCATAGGGGTTTATGTTCAGGCTGGTGAGCTTGTCTATAATACCTGAGTGGGGAATGGTGTTGAAGGTCTTTGCAAGGTCTAGGTAGGCTGTGTGGACCACCTTTCCCTCGTCTATAGCCTTGGTAACAGTTTCAAAGAAGTCCACCAGGTTTAGGAGGCATGATCTGCCCTTAACAAAGCCAAACTGGGTAGGGTCCAGTGTTTGGAGGTTTCCAATGTCTCTGTTAATGAGATCCATGATGATGCGCTCCATAGCTTTGCAGACCAAGCTAGTCATATTACAGTAACTGTGTATGTGAGATTTTCTGTAGGCAGTAAGAATCCTGTCATAGTTTATTTACATTAGGTTTTGTTTTTGTTGACATTATAGCTTCACAAGAAGCTGATAAAGCATGGGTACTTACAGAGTATTGCTGATGTTGAGTCTTTAGACAACTTATATATATTCATCATATTATGGCAGCCTCTTTGGCATCCTCTACAAAACAGCCACTTTTTCTTAGACTTAAAACATATTTTCACTTCTATGGAACTTTTCACTTCTATGGAACTGACAATGAAATGGAGGTAAATTATTTTTTTTTAATTAGCAGTTATTTCTTAAAAACTAAGATATTAAGTGCTGATAGTTCATTTACTATGGCACTTCCAATTCAGAGTCTTGTGATGAAAATTACTTATGTACACTGACTGTGAAATTATTTTTACAAAAATAATTTTACAAAGTCAGTGACAGTTCTTGAAGTGCACTCGAGAATAAGTATTCAGAAAATCTTCTCTGAAGCATTTAAGAATTATTAATCTAATAAACCTTAAAGCAATGTGACCAATGTCTGTTTTCCATTTCAGAATTCTAAACCTAGGAATCTATGAGGCCCTCTGTCATTAAGATAAGTGTGGTGAAAATCAAGGGCAATCACTTTAAAAGCCATTACTCATATTTTCATTTGGTAAATAAAATTTCCTGATGTGAATTTTTCAGTATGCTGACATCAGTAGTGGTTGGTGACTTCAAACAATGGGGGAAAGGATATAGAAGCAGTTGAATGGGATGGGCCAACTGGAATGGGGTGGAGCTAACTGCAATGAGATGGAGCTATTTTACAGATGGATCAACATGGACAATGTTTACTATTTTACATAAATAACCGCTTATTCACTATTGGGCAAAAATGACAATGGTTACATTATTTATTTATTTTATTTAAATATAAACAGTAGCTAGAATGCAGAGCTCTTGACTGATATTATTTCACCCAAATGCACTTTAGTCCTGCATAGCCAGAGTTACAGTAGCAAAATGGCAAGAACAGTCATATCAGTCACAGCCACTATATCAACTGCCCACCTAACCTATCTGCTCTGACCCTTTCAGGATTAAAATAACAGTAATGGGGGTTGTATTGATTTAGATTTGTTGCACAAAAACATATAGTCATAGCTTATATGCCAGCTTGCCTTAACTAAGTGAACTTTAATCTTGCAAAGGCAGAATGAATTAGAACAGCAAATAGCAGGAAGAGTCATTTCATTAATGCACAGTCCCTATCGCCATTGTCCATATACTTTATCTTGTCTGACCTTGCATGATTAAAAAAAGGGGGGGTGACAGGAAAAAAGAAGACACTGGTTTTAATAATGTTTTTTTTCACATGAACAGTACCCAGAGCTTAGAGCTTGTGGCTGATCTTACTACTGCCAAATACACCTTAGTCTTGCAAAGCCAGACTATAACAGTAAGCAGCAGGGTCAGTCATTTCATTCACAAACAGCTGCAACCATTGCCCGTCAGCAGTTTCTAGTTTGACCTTGTGAGTTTAAAAAAATGAGAAAAGACTACTGTTTTTTACAACAAGCAGAGGCAGTACATACTTGAATGTGTGTAGTTTTATATGCTGGGCAGTATTCACGAAGGCTTGCACGGAGTGTAAGAGACGTGCAACACTCCATGCAAGCCTCGCGATCCAGGAACAGCCCTAAGCTCCGTGTAAGAGACCAGCTAAAACGTCTCTTACACGGACTGGGCGTGGACATGCTAAATACCTCACTTGCATCCGAAAGGTATGCAAATGAGGTATATTAGCGATCCACGAAGCAGAAACCAGTCCGTGTAGGAGATGTTTTAGCTGCAGAAATGTACTCAGTTGACAACTGAGTACATTTCTGCAAATTCCACAACGGAGCCATGTCAGCTCCAAAAAAAAGGTTGCATATGACTCAGGCAGCATGCCAATGGCCAAATATGTGGCCATTGGCAATACAACCCGATGCCAAAATAATAAAATTATAATTTTTTTTTTCGCCGATGTTTAAACCCAGCGCAGCCCAGCAAACGGGCTGCGCTGTATAAACATAAAAAGAAGGTTATAAACCCACAAATGTGGGTTTCATGCAATACATGGAATGACAATGCAGGGACCAGCAGACCAAAACAACATGGCCACCATGTAGTGGTTGCTAAGGGGGGAAGCTGAGTCTAAGACATGTAACTAAGCATTAGTAGGCAATCTCATGTAAATGAGGGTTCGGATACTGAATCTCACAGTCACATAGCAAATGAGCACAGTCTGAGTAGTGTAAGAGATACATAAGGGGGAGGAATAGAGTAGGAGATAGGTGACATCACAGGGGGGAATGGTAGAAAGAAATGCAGTTCATTGGAGGCCAGTGTAACATGACAGATGACAGGCACAGATCATGGAAAGAGGTGTGCCACTAGATAAGTCATGGAAAGTCAAGAAATGGAAGGTGTACACTGTTGCCTACACCAAAGTTTCTTGCTGGGTGTGCATGTGCACGTGTGCACACCATGAAGCGCGAGTAGGACAGTGTGCGTGCGTGTAAGGCAGTCTGAGGATGTGGGAGCGTGTTGGGAGATGTTTAACACTGCGCGGGTGTGCGCGCGTGTAGGGCAGGCTGAGTATGTTGGAGGCTGTTGGCAGACGTGTAACAGTGTTTGCACGGGTGTACACGTGTATTAACCCAAATAAGTAGATTCTGAACCGTGTAAGCACATATGCGCGCATGTAAGCCACTGTGAGCATGTTTCTGATGGTATGCACGTTGCTCCCCCCAGAGGAAACAGAGAGGAAAAAGGAAGCAACAGAATTAATGGGAAGCTAGCAGGGATAACTGCTGAAGCTAGCAGGTGAAAATAATTAGAAGCAGGCAATTACACAGGCAGAATAGTAGCCCAGCCCAGCACTTAAAACTCTGCAAACAGTAGTGCAGGATGTTTCCCTTAAGAGACACTGCAAGACACGAGTAAGCTAATAGAAGTGAATACTGAAAAAGCTGAACTCAGAGCAGAAATGTTAGGGGCTGCCATAGCTGTCATAATGAGACATAGGCGACTTGCTGAGGGTGGTGACAATGCAGATGGTGCCAGACAACCCACAGTGAGGAGACGGAGAAGAGTGTACAGGCCCAGGGTCACTTACCATGGGTTACATGAGCTGGAGATAGTAGAGTGCTATAGAGTGGACAGAGAGCTCCTGCAGAAAATTGTTGAGCTGTGCAGGCCACGTCTCACACACAGAACCAACAGAGGGGAACCCATCCCAGTGGAAACCAAGGTATGTGTTAGCCTAAGAATACTAGCAACAGGTACCTTCCAGAGACCAACTGGCGATATGATGGGGATATCACAGGCATCAGCCTCCAGGGTACTGCACCAGTTCCTGGATGCCATGTCAGCACATGTCGGTGATCATGTATATTTCCCCAATGCCCGTGAGGTATTGGCCAGCAATATGCGTCTCTTCCATCAAATAGCGGAATACCCTGAGGTACTGGATGCAATAGACTGCACACACATACGCATCAAAGCACCAGCCGGTGAGTGGGGTAGGGCCTACATTAACCGCAAGGGCTTCCCCTCCATCAACTGCCAGGTCGTGTGTGATGCCCAGGGCATAATAATGAATGTGTGTGCTGGCTGCCCTGGGAGTTACCACGATTCCCACATCTGGCATTTGACGCAACTGTAACAGACATTTGCCAATGGGGACATCCCACACGGACACCTAGTGGGGGATGCAGGTTATGCACTGGAGCTGTGGCTGATGACACCCATCAGAAACGCACACACACCTGAACAGGAATGCCATAATGAGGCACACGCACAAACATGTAATGTAATAGAGCGTGTGTTTGGGCTGCTCAAGTCATGGTTCCGGTGTCTGGACACATCTGGTGGAGCCTTGCAGTACACACCAACTACATGTACCCAAATTGTCATGGTATGTGCTATGCTACATAATATGATCTTGCGAAAACAGCTGCAGCAGGACCAGCATAGGGCTGGGCCACACAGCCCCCCACCATTGCCAAGGCCATCACAGGCAGAGCGTGACTCGAAGGAGGAACAACCTGAGCCTGCCCCAGTAGGCAGAAGGAGGCGTGCCCAGTATGCCCTGGCCTTGGCAAAGAGGCAACGCATAGCACATACACTGGCTCAGTAGGAACCCTGGGAATGATACCCCCTCTGACTCACTCAAATAATAACATGGATGCCTAAAATGACATGATCTGCTCACAAACATGTACAGGGAAGTGTAATATGCGCATCCGACAGAGGCAGCCCGGCAGCACCACCTGAGGCATGAATGCTATGTGTTAAGTAATGTAACACCATGTACTATATGCACACCTGAGCATCCTGACTAACATCCACCCTCACCAAGCATGAAGCCACAAAATGACGATGGTATGATCAAGTGCAATAACTGGCTGAAATAATGCAGTCAGTCAAAGGGGAGCCAATGTGTTTCAGGCTGGGAAGATATGCGGAGCTTGACATGATGCACCACCTGCTAGGGGTGGTGTGCACCTATCATGCCATGCCCCATGGATACCGGCAAATGCTGTCAGTACCCACAGCATGCCCTGAATAGGTAAGTCTCAAAACACAAACCCACCTTCATAGGTTCTACAAGGGATAGGAACCTAGATGTAATGCTACCCAATGACAGATGTATAAACAGCAAGATGTGTGCAGTGTAAACGCACACAGTATGGAGAATGTAGATACCAGTCCTGTAATAGAGAACTGGGCAAGGCCCACATCAGCACCCTAACACTACCAGGTCACACCTCATACTGTGCTGTACAGCCGCAAAACATGGAACAAGCTACAAAAGGAGGGTGACTAGCAAGAAATGGCAAGGATAACCGCACCCCCATGTTGGTACCACAACAAGAAGCAGCATGGAATAGCCATGGTCAAATACTAATGGCTAAAACTGCCTCGCAGTATATAGCCTGCTGCAGACTACTGTCCTAATACCAGGAACAGCACCTGGCCTATGTCGGAATACATGAATATATCAAGCCCCCCAAACCACATTATATTGCTTGACTGAAAATACCCAGACATACACCGGTAGCATTGTACTAGCACCAACACAGTAGGAGAAAATTACCCAGATTCCATAAACCAAAATGCCCAGGAACAATGTACTACTCCCACAAGAGGGGTAAGCATACTGGATGTGATAATCAGCAACATGTGTACTGGATGGCAAGATGAGAAGTGTACCCCTCACTGGTAAGACCAAACCATAGCGTAATCACACTGGATATACACATCCTGACCCCAGTCCCTGGCCAGAATACCACAGTGAAAAGCATGTGTAAAGTATAGGTTGCAGCCCTCAAAACCGATGTTGAATCCACAAAAGGCCCTGTGCAAGTGCAAAATATGGGACACACCACAGAACATGTTATACATGCATTCCATGAACACAGCCAGGAATGCTTGGAGTATGCAATCACAAATAAAAACAACACACAATGCCATACACGCAGGCATCTGGCATGCTGGCCTCCAGCCATTACCAAACCATGCAAGAGAATGAGGAAGTTACCACATGATAGAGCAAACATAAAAAGGGAAGTAATCACTGACCAGTAGTATGGCAACAACATATGTCCTCACATACAATCCACTAAGTCCAGCCACAACAAGTAGAATCTGTGAATCCAGAGGCAATGTGACGCCAGTACCAAGTACACAGACAATCACAACACCCCCCAATAAATACAAATATATGTGATAGATGCATCCATGTATCCAAACCAGAGGTTGAGCTCCAACAACTCAGTACTGTCAAAACTAGTCAGGAGGAGAAGGTAACCACATACACCACAAACCCAGTCCCATATACACCTACCACAACTGTAAACCAAACACATAAACACAGACAAATATTCCCGGAGGCCTTAATTACAAACACACCACACCAACAGAAGCCTCCAAAGTAGATCACAAGCAACCACAACCTTCAAACATAGCACATGCAATGAATAGTATGCAAAGCTGGTGTGCCAAACAGTCACAGGCCAGAAGGAGAAACAACATGCCTGATACAGTCGTAATAGGTGTCTGTATAGGCAGACACACAGCTGTCCCACTCACCAGATTGAACAAGGGAAAGGGTAGAGTAAGCTGCTTGTAGGCTGCCACAAAATGCCACATAACACAAGTGCGCAGGTCACCCCAAAGCAAGCAGAAATATGATGCACTCAATGTCCATGCTGGTGTGAATTACCTGAGATGTACCTCCCTGGTCAACATCAAAAGAGACATGGATGGTCCCTCTGAGTATGTACCCCAGGGCGGGATGACACTGGCTGTGTGCAGCATCCAACCCTCACTAAGAATGATGCCACAGTACAAACACAGAATGCTCATGTTTAACAGCTGGCACAGTTACAGCTGTCAGTCCAAGAGGGTCTAATGTGTGTCTGCTTGAGATGTCAAGCATGACAAGCCATGCTGCTGTTCCAGGGATGGCTGTCAGCTGTTACCCGTGTGCGTCTGGATACTGGATAAGGCCTTTGCCGCCTCCATACAGCCATATGTAGGCAAGGCCAAAAAGACTACCCACCACCCTAGAAAACATAAGTGGTAGGAAACATAAGGGTAATGCTGACCAATGCCAGATGTGTAAACTGCAATATGCATGCCCCTGAGGCGCTTCCCATTATGGAGAACATTGATGTCTGTCCAGTGACAGAAGCCTGCTGCAAGCCTAGTGATAGCACACCAGCACTACTAGGTTATACCACATATCATGTGTTATGGCCCCAACACCTGCACCAAAACATCAAAGGAGGGGAGTATCCATATGCAGCACAGACACCCATATTGCCAGGTAACTGACAATGCACAAAGCAGCGGACACCACCCATGTGCACATAACTGTAGTCAAAACTGCTGTACAGTCTGTAGCATGCGACAGACCACACTCTCACACACAAGAACTCCACCCAGACATCCGAAGACACTGGACAGTATGAATGTCCCACCAAATACCAGACAAGGTACACACAAAGTACCACATAGGTGTCAAACCATTATGTATGCAAGGAGTAATCAGGGACCTAGGGACACAGGTCGACATTAATCTGTCATGTGACACCCACAATGCCAATGTGGCTATGAAGACTGTGGATACTGGACACCGTATCATGAAAGGATTCACATCAACATCAACAGAGGTCAATGTGCCGCTGTACTGTTCCCTTATCAGACCCATAATCTAGTACAATGACTCATATGGGATGTACCATACGTGACACCTGCAGTGGTTCGGAAGACCTCATAGTTACCCCACCAACAGGATAAAGGGTGTGAAATACATGTCATATGCTTCCTGGCTGTAGACACCCCAGCTGACTGCAGTCACACACTGCCTACACAGAGGCATTGTATATCTGTTGTACAAGGCCATGTCCAACACCAATCCATGGTAGGCAGAGCCCCTCACTGACACCCCTCAACAGGAATATTGCCAAGTGGATGGATGACCATACATGTATACTGGGGGTCCCCACTGTGTCACGACCAGACAGAGGCACAGTGAAGAACCTCATAAATGGCCATAATTGAACATAGCAAGGGGTGGCGAAAGACACACACACTCTAGCTAGGCTTACTAATGTCCTAGGGTGTCTAGCCTACTATGAACCCATGAACCTATGAAGATACAAAACGTACAGGACACTAAGGATAATCACAAGGCTTACCCAACTGATGGTAGGAACCATGTTGGGCATCCACAGATATGCTCCGAATCACACAGATATTACAAACAACATACCAAACACACACACATATTGCTAACATACAAACTGTCAGGTGTAGTGCAAACACCCCCCCCATGTGCAAAATACCTATCCCAGCAGATAGTCCCCTGACATTGCAGATGCTGAGGTAACAGCCATCATCTGCAAAGCAGAACACACAGCAGCCAAGGTATGTGATGGTGTCCTGTGCTGAGGCCAACATGGACTCCAAGAATAATGGAATGCCAAATCACACTACTGCCCAATGTCAGCCTTACCACAGGATATGTACCCAAAGAGCAGTGTACAACAACAGTGGTCCATCACAACAAAGGTGTTGCCTGAATGGATACTCCAAACTACCACCCCAGGATCCTGACAAGCTTGTTCTGCACAGCTATGGAAAGGATCAGTATGTACCGCAGACAGAAGGCTATTGTGGACCTACTGTTACTGGACCCTACACACTGTGGCTGTTGTAACTGCAGAACCGGCCCCTAAACATGTCTGACCCATTTGAAGCAGTCATAAAGGTCATTGATGAGGGCAATGTGGTCCACACAGCGTAGCTGGACCGTGCACATGCTTCTAGACAATACCGTATGAGTTCAGTATGGATATGTTCGCCAGCTTAAATATACACCCCTATGTCAGTAGAGGGGTTGCAAACCAGACCAAGGACAGAACTGACATGGTCAGACATGCCGCATCCATGTCAGACTACAAAGCGGATATGAGTGGCATCCCACAAGACCTGGTCTTGGCCCCCCCCACCCCCGTTCTGTATACATGTCCCATAGGTATAGGCCAACATGGAAGGACTGTGACTGAGCATGTATGCAGAGGAGTACAAACAGCCCACCATATCCGACCCCCAGCTGACACAAGCAACCCACAAAAGGGTCACCTACAAACAGACAACTGTAGCCATAGCCATGAAAGCAAGCTAATTGCAGAACTGTGTATAGACAACCACCGTGGATATACAGTAAGTGCCCACAAATTACCACACAGGTGTTAACCCATGAGGTACCTAACATGTAACGTGAGACCTGGGTACAAAAGGTGATAAATATCCTGCACTGGACAAACATGTGGCTGTAGTGTTCACAGAAACATGTACCATATACCCACCCAAACATGAAGGTTGGCAGATGTAGATAAGGGGAACTCACTGTGGCTCTGCAGCCATCCTCCATCAGCATCACAACTGACTACAATAGCCCCTGTGGGATATACCGCAGCAGACACCTCCATCAACTGTAAAGTCCACAACAGTACCCCACCAGGGGTAGCAAAGAGCATGAACAGATGCCATGTGTTGCCTGAGTAAACAAACTGCAGCTCCACACAACGCCATCCTTCCCAGCTACAGGAAAGCTGTGCCTGATGTATGAAGCCATGTCCAACCTGGAATGAATGAACATGTTGCATCTTGTACAATCTGAATGGCAGTGAGCTATGCACATGAGAGACCTGAACCCCAGCACTGACATACATAGGACAAGCTGTACAGAATGATCCATAACACAGAAGGCACCCCCACACTTCAGTAAACTCCTGGTACAGGTCAGCCAGAGAGCCACATATCAACACCCCTTAAGAGGTATCCTGATGAGTGTATGGGAGATGGTAGGCTACACTGGGTATCACTGTTATGTCAGAGGTAGACGGAGGCACAGTATACTAACCATGACATATGTCATGGCAAACTCCAGTTACAATGTGTGTCGAAGGACAAACACACCCTGTGACTAGCATCAGAAATGGCCTAGGGAACATCGCCAGTGTTTGCCGATGTCCACCCATGTTGTGGAATACACTAGCAATGTTGGACGAGCCTGGTGTAGGTAGTCCATATCTGAACATATTGCAACATGGTCATATGTGCACAACTGGCCCCTACACAGTCTGTTGTGCTCACTATGAAGATGTCAAGCAGTCACACGACTAAAGCCCAGGATACTGTCCACCACAGTGAAAGTACCGAACCAGTACACTATACGGTACTACAGTGTTAGGTCATTATGAAAGTATGTTAAGAACTGTCTGCAAAGTATCCCATGCAATCCCTGCAGGCACAGTATAATCCCTGTTGTGGCAGACACGAAGCAGTTGGCCAGTTAGTACACAACATGACACCCAACACACAATCATAAACGTGCGATATTGTCGAAGTTCACACACACCCAAATATGTGGTGGACTTCAGAGTGCAACATATGGAAAGCTCACACTGGGCATGCTCGCACACTTTGATAAATGAGGCATATGTCAGACAACATGCCATGGAAAGGCTGAACTGGGCATGCTCACACACTTAGGCCATATCTCCGTTTAGCAGTTGGCCACACATATCTGGTATTTGTACGTGTCAGTCCAGGAACCAACCAGAACACAGCAATCAGCCCAGTGCACACAGTAAATGACCACAGAGACATAACTGATATAGTGGATTGCCGTCATATGCAAACATCTTCCACAGATACACAAGTTGGTCATAGGAACAGGGAATGCTATGGCAATAAAGACCTGCAAACAGTATAACAGCACAACAAATATTGTGCATCCGACAATTGAACATATGGGTGTAGAGGTCAATACTAGGCTTCTTGCCCCAGGGAATGACAGCTCAGCCAGAGTGTGCTTGGCATCTGCATCCCCAGGATAGTAAGCTACTGTGCCACTGTAAAGTAGGTCACAGAAGGCAACATGTGAGGCTAGTGAGCTGTGCCTCTGTCAAGCAGGGGCACCGTGGAGGTCTCAGGGATTGAATGTGCTAAGCCACAGCCAAGTTGTCAGTGTGTGCTGTGAGAGGGTTGCTGAGGATCTCTGACAGTAGGTGTCCGTCAATAACAGACTGAGGGGAGCCCTATCTGCATTATCTGGATGATTCCACTGTCAACACTGTGTTGTAATGAGTATGTGTGAATGAAGTGCCGTGCCGGAACTGTCCACAGATGTCCTCCCTCTGTGGGCTACAGCTCTGCAATGTATTAGGTCACTCTGTCTGTTGAACGATGCATATATGGCTGGTGTACAGCTGACAGGTGTCTTGTTGTGGAGCAGTCATGGGTATATGTGGGATAGCATGACCAATGCAAACTGTGCACATGCTCATAGAATGCAATTGTCAAGGATTATGCTGAGTGGCCAGTATAGTCCTCCAGCATGGGTCCTCTGAAGTCATCCACCCCAGTCTACACAAGTGTAGAGTCTGCTTGTGCTAAACACAGTTTGTGTGCAGTGACAACCTTGCCTGGGGGTGGAGATGAGATATGGATGTCCAGGGAAAGGTGGGTATGATCAGATATCAACAATGGTGGTCTACCTCTGGTGTGGAACAGTGAGTACCCACGTTGCAGATGGACAGGTGCAATATGTATTCACCCATGTGGCTGTGGTGTGTGGTTATGCCATAGCACATGGACCCACAAATTGTAGTGGCTGTAGGGTAAAGTGGTAGAGGCCTGAGTAGTTCTCACACACAATATGCCTGTACCTGATGTTAACAACTGGAATGGTGTATGTGAATACCTGCATATCCTGGCACTGTTCCCAGGGAAGCTAAGTGTGTGTCCTGGATGTGGGTGTGGTGTTCCGGACTGGTTGTGTTGTGTGTTACAGGTCCTGTGGTCCAAAAGCATGGTATAGAACATAACCTGCCAGTGCGATGTGCATATCTGACCCTGACGTAGGTGGCTGCAAATGCATATATATGCTATCCCCCACCTGACAGGTAGTACTACATCTACATACCTCTGTAGAAATAAAGATGTCAGCACCCTATAAATACTACAGGTGCAGGACAGATGCCTAGTAATTCAGATAGTGCGCTCTGCTAATGCATCTCCCTCAAGTGTCATAATATAGTTAGGTAGGGGTTCGAATCCTGCAAATGCTCAGTGTGTGTGGGTGAGTGGGGTTTGTGTGTGTGAAAGGCTGTGAGAGGGAAATGTCCCTTTTGGCAACTGGGAAAACACACTACAGGATGCACATTCCCCTTTCTAAACACTGCTGATGTCAGCACCCTATAAGTAGAGCAGGTGAAGGAAAACCACCCAGTAATGCGAATAGCACGCTCCGCTAATGCGTCTGTCTTGAGTGTCGTAACAAGTTAGGTAGGGGTTTGAATCCTGTACATGCTCAGTGTGTGTGGAGGGGGTTAGTGTGTGTTCAAAACTGTTTGAAAGAAGTATCCCTTTTGCCAACTAGGAGAATACACTACAGGATGCACATTCCCCTTTCTAAACACAGATGATGTCAGCACCCTATAAGTACAGCAGGAGAAGGGAAGCTTTCCAGTAATATGAATAGCGCGCTCTACTAAAGCGTCCATCTTGAGTGTCATAACATAGTTAGGTAGCGGTTTGAATCCTGCAAATGGCAAGTGTGTGTGCTTGGATAAAGGGGGTTAGTGTGTGTGCAAATTTGTGTGAGGGAAATGTCCCTTTTGGCAACTGGGAGAACACACTACAGGATGCACACTCCCCTTTCTAAACACAGATGATGTCAGCACCCTATAAGTACAGCAGGAGAAGGGAAGTTTCCCAGTAATGCGAATAGCGCGCTCTGCTAATGCGTCCGTCTCGAGTGTCATAACATAATTAGGAAGTGGTTTGAATCTTGCAAATGGCAAGTGTGTGTGTTTGGATGAGGGGGTTAGTGTGTGTGCAAATTTGTGTGAGGGAAATGTCCCTTTTGGCAACTGGGAGAACACACTACAGGATGCACACTCCCCTTTCTAAACACAGATGATGTCAGCACCCTATAAGTACAGCAGGAGAAGGGAAGCCTCCCAGTAATGTGAATAGTGCACTCTGCTAATGCGTCCCTCCCGAGTATCATAATGTAGTTTGGTAGGAGTTTGAAACCTATAAATGGCATGTGTGTGTGTTTGGATGTAGGGAGTTTGTGTGTGTGCATTTCCGTATGAAAAACATGTTAGTTTTGGCAATCAGGAGATCACACTACCTGATGCACATTACCCTTTCAAAATACTGATGTTGTCAGCACCCTGTAAGTACAGCCAGAGAAGAGGAACTATCTAGTAAACCGAATAGTGCGCTTAGCTAATGCGTCTCTTTCACGTGTCATGACTTAGTTAGGTAGGGAAATGAATCCTGCAAATGGCAAGTGTGCGTGTGTGTGGAGGTAGTAGGGTGTGTGTAAATGCAAGTGTGAGAGAACAGATCCTTTTGGCAAATACTACAATACAACAGATGCTGCATACTCCCCCAGTAAACACAGGGGATGTCACCACACTATCAGCACAGCCAAACAGGGCTATTTGGCTAGTAATGCCAATAGTGCGCTCTCCTACTGTGTCTATTACCATTGTCAGAGTACAGATAGGTATGTTTTGGTAACCCACAACTGCCACGTGTGGTTGTGTCACACAGTATGACCTTGTGTGGGTCTTTGTACATAACAATGCATGCCATTGCCTAAACCAGCAATGGCATTGCACACATGATGTATGTGTGTGACACATACACATAAATACCTGTGACCTGCAGTAGTTACCATGTCTGACACATGCCTTGAGTGGATAAATGGTATTTGCAATGTATACCAATATGACTGTGTCTTACTGTGCAGGGTCCACACGTGGTATGTCTCTATACAGTGTGGGTGTATATGGTGAAATACCTACAGCAGGGGATACACATCTGGTCTGGGCCATATAGTGTACATGTAGTCGATGTACAGGTGCTGCATGTTCCCACCTGTTGTGGTAGTGGTAACATGTCATTCCACTGCAATTCAGTGACCACATGCTGTGAACCCTTCAACTAGTGTGTTGTAGCTACAGTAATGCTCATGCACAATGTTTGGCTGGATGCAGTCCAGCCATATAAACACAGTTCTTGAGACTGTCATATTGCCAGTGTTGTTATGGAGGATAGGTGGTCTTCCTGTGTATGGGAGGGTTGTGTGTGCCAGGCTATGAACCAGATGGCAGTCTGACACACTGTTAGCTGCACATGATTAGGCCCTGATGCTTTGTGCTGTGCCAACAACCTGGAGGTGTGTGTATCTGTGGTACCTTGGGATACCACCCCCCTATCCATGTGTGTTACATGTGCAGGGGACAACAGGCATGGTATGGGGCATAACCTGTCAGTGATGGGTAACACCTGTGAGCCAAGAATCATGAATCTGGTACTGCACAGACATTGCAGTTCACCGTGCTGAGGACAGTGTCTGGTGCATGCATCTTCCGGTGTACACTGCTGTTGTTGTGTAGCAGCACTGTTAGTGTCCTAACCTGTGTGATACCCACCGAGGTGGCTATGTAAACCATGTCCTGCAGCATAAGGCAGTATGTGTGTATCAAGGAGCTTTGCCATTATACATCAGGCCATGGGTGTCACGTGCAAGATGACCCTTGCACATCATTGTGGCTTCCCTAGCATGTAAGCACACATTGACAGCCAGCGGATACCCTATGAATGACAGTGGAGACTGAGCATAATGTAGACATACAACACCCTTCCCACATATAGTGGTAGCATACCTGGTGAGGGTATGTTGGCAACCAACATCAGGCTCATACTGGCCTGTGCCACATGCTGAGAGATCCATTCTATGTTCCCTATCATGTAGTCCAGGGAGGTATGTCTCAGGCAGCCATACTGGCATGGCCAATGAGTGAGTCATATGTGTCCATGCCTCTGACTGACCTGTATGCATGTGTTCTGTGGTGGACCATAGTGCCCCTGAGGCATATCACTGTGACCTTCACCAGATACAGCCTGTTGAGCGGGACACCAGTGCAGCACACAAGACATGTACCTGACACGTTTGTAGCAGGTGTGTTGTGTAGCCCTACAGGCTGTGAGTGTGTGGCACAGGGGATGTGTGTGCCATGTGTGTCATGTGCTCTGTTCCGATGGAACATATGCCTGTGTGCCAGCTGCGGTGGTGTGTGATGCTCAAGCAGGCTGCTATTCTGAGTCCCCATGTATGCCCCAGTGTGTTCAGCATGCTGTCAGTGCGTGTCAATGTCTGACTTGTATTGTAGTCACTGTAATATATTTTATTTATATATTTATTTATCCTACATTTGTTGACCGGGATAGTCCGACTGGATGCATGTCCATTTCCAGGGGAGGCCCGGGGAGACAAGCTACGAGGGTAGCAGATACAGCATTACATAATACCAGCATTAAATATTACAAACAGATTATTTACAGAGATTACATAAGTAAGCAAGTTAAACATGTTCCACAGGTTAATGTTAGTCCTGAGCACAAGTCAGGATTAAATTAAATTACACAGTAAAGTGGTTCACGGATTTTACACATTCGAGTTAGCCAGGCTTGATACATTGACATAGCCAGTTAAGTGACAAATGTTGTTTGAGTCTAGTGTTAAATTGACCTAAGGTGGACAGTAGGGTAATATCAGCTGGAAGTGAGTTCCAGGATCTACTTACAGAGTTTGCAAAGAGAGAATCACCGGCTGTGTTATTAAATCTGCTAGTCTGAATTAATAGTTTGTTAGAGGATCGAAGCGGTCTAGGATTGTTATAGGGGGTGATAATATTTGAAGTGCAGGAGTATTGTCTGGATTATAGAGGATTTTATAGGCCATAATCAGTTGGTTATACTGTATTAGGCTGGGTATTGCAAGCCAACCAAGCTGATTTAGATTGATGCAATGATGTGTCCTAAAAGGCAGCCCAGTGGCAAACCTGGCAATGTGGTTGTAGTAAATTGAGTGTTTGTTAAGGACAGTCTTGTTCATATTCGTGAGTAGAGGGGATGCATACAGAAGGGTTGAAACAAGGTGTGAGCGAGCTATGGCACCTTTAGCTGGAGGGGCTAGGAAGGCTTTAATTCTGTAAAGTGACCCTAGTTTTCTATTGATGGCTTTGATAATGTGGTTAACATGTAGGTCACATTTGAGATTATTGTCTATGATGACACCTAATAGTTTAGTAGATGGGTCAGGGGAGATTATTGTGCCATCAGTTGATGTTATGGTAACGGTGAAAGCGGTAGACCTATGTGTTGGTGAAATAACAGCAGTTTAGTCTATTTGGAATTTAGGATCAGACGATGTTCAGAAAGCCAGTTTTCTATTGTATTAAAGGTGGTCTGGGTAGCTGACCATAACTCTACTGGAAATGTGGCTGAGCAGATCAGAGTAGAGTCTTCAGCATATTGGATACAGCTGACTTTTGGGATGACAGTATAAAGGTCGTTAATGAAGATGGAGAACAGCAAGGGCCCTAGTATAGAGCCTTGTGGTACTCTGAGGGTGTTAGGTAGAAGGTTAGAGAGTTAGTTCTGCCAGAGGCCAGCCTGCTGTCGACCATGCAGGCAGGATTGAAACCATTGGAAGGCTCCAGTATCTAGACAGAATGTTTGCAGGGTGTGGATTACAAGTTGGTGATCAACCATATCGTATGCCTTGGAAAGATCCAAAAAGAGGGCTGAGAATATATAATTAGTGTTGCAAGTATGGTTTATGGTGTTAGTAAAGGCTAGGAGGCCTGAAGTAGTGCTGTGATGAGGACGAAAGCCATGCTGAGTGTCTGCCATAAGGCGATTTTGGATTAGGTGGTGCATGAATTGTCTATGACTAAAGTGTCCATAATCTTTGCAAGTGGAGAGAGTATAGCTATTGGCCTATAATTGGAGAATTCAGTAGAGCTGCCTCCTTTGTGAAGTGGGATTACATATGACATTTTCCAGATGGTGGGAAATTTAGATTCTACCATGGTTCGTTTGATTACCTTTGAGACGGGGTAAGCAATAGCATCATCTGATTTTGATAGGTACTCGGCAGGGAGTTGATCAGCAGAAAGTGTAGTGGGTTTCACTGTTTCAATCAGGGTACGGAGAAGTGAAGTGGTGACTGTTTGGCAGCTGAACGCAAGTAGGTTTCTAGGGGTGCTACTTTCAGGACCAGGGGAGCTAGGAGGTAGATGGCTAGCTAGGGCCTGAAATATCTCAGTAAAGAATTGGTCAAAACTATCAGGAACATCTTCAGGGGTATTATCAATAGTAGCAGCAGGGATTGGGGTTGAAGGTTTGTCCAGGGTGTAGTATATATGACATGCCACCTGACAGGGTATGGCATTACTGGGTTCAGAGAGCCCAGTCCCCAGATTGGCTGTGTGGTGGCATCCCACACGTGTTGTACGTTCCTGGCCAAGGGTGATGGCTGACTGCATACATGTGGCAGCTGTGACATTGACACATGACTCACATAAACCACAACTGGACCATAGAGGCGATTCACAGGTTACCTTTGCACATGCTACCCTAGTAGTGTGATTGCCATGGTCAGTACCAACACATAGGGCCAATGGGGAACAACATACTGAAGGTGTGTATGTGTGGGTGTACCGCTACTGTTTCATAGCACTGACATATATGACTACACACGTGGGTAAATGCCAGGTAAGACATGTGCAATGTGTCACAGGCAACGTACATGCGTACAGGACAGACAGTGACGTTCTGTCATGTGGAAAGTTGACATACGTATCGTACACTATGCAGATGTCACTAGAAGTCTACAGAAGCACTGTAACTCTGCATTGCAGGTGTAAGCAGTGTTCCAGGGAACCCCAAGCGAACATGCATGCAAACAAAGCTACAGTAAACAGGGCTGGAAGTAGTGCATTGTACAACAAAGAAGGGGTAACAATAACAGTAAGTAACAATGCAAATATGTAGGCACTATCAACATGTACCCAGGTATACACAGCGCAGATGCCCATGGTAGAACTGATATTATGTCATAGTTATTTGTGATTTGGATTACATTGGTACTGCACACATATCTACATGCGTGAACATCCACATGGCATAATCGTTGTGGGCAACTTGACACCATTACTGTACATGTCCACCATTGCATATCACTACTTGCGTTAGCATTCCCCCTGTGCTACCCATGTATGCGGCTATCTGTTGACAACCTTACCACCGGCATGCAATTATTTGCAGCTGTTATACTTTGGTATGTACTATGGGTGCAGATAACAATTCAGGACATTCATACAGTTACTGCAGCAGGCATGCTGGGATAAACACACAGTCATAGCAGCACACTGTACTGTTACCAACATGATACTACTAATACACTAGTATGTAGTCACCCTGTGCATCAGCAACGTGTTTACCTGTTCCCGCAATGATGTTGGAGATTGCAGGAGGTGGCACAGTGTCATCATATGCACAGGGTGTGGATTAGGTATGCCTGAGTCAGCCACTGATACCACCAATTGACATGTGTGTGTATGTGTGTTGGTGAGGGGCAGAAGTACAGGGTGGGGCAGTGTTGGTGCAGTGTGTGCGTGTATGTGGTCACCCTAGGTGTTAACATTTCGCATGTGTGTATGCACACACACAGTTCCACCTCATGGCTGCCATATACAGGGGTTTGTGGACAGCCACAGACTGCACCTGGCAGGTCATACAGATCAGTGTCTGTGTGCACGGACACGGTACCTGTGCCTGGCAGGGGTGCTACGGACCGTATCCAGTACTAAGCCAGACTGGGTACTGTCATCAGAAGCAGGAGTGTGTTGACTGGACACAAGTCCCTGTTGGGACTGTCCAGAGCCACATGCACGTGGTCTCCTGGGGTGTTCCGCTGACAGCACAGACCCAGCATTGCTGGGGCTGCTGCTGGCACTATGGGGGCATGCGCAAGCCTGTTGTCATCCGCGCCGACTGCCAACTGCTGCTGCCGGCATACGGCCACGTCGACGCCGCAAACGCCCACCATTGCCCTGGCTCATGGACATCTGGTTGTGGAACTGCTGTAATATGTCCCCACAACGTCTGTCTATGACATCAGTGAAGTTACGGATAGCATCCGCAATGTCACGCATACTGTCTGTCATGGCTGTGCGACATGCTCTCAGCTCCCTCAGACCCTGTCTGGTGTACCTTTCCATACGTGACTGTGCCTGCATGACAGTCTGAAACATAGCTGAGGTTGACAGACCTCTTTGGGCACGTCGGCCAGAGGCAGTACACCCACGGATGCTCCCACGAGAACCCATGGGCAACTGTCTGTGTGGTACCATCGGAGGACCCTGCCCATGGCTGCTGTGTGGGGATGCATGTGCCACAGGTACCACATTACCCTGGTCTATGCCCACTGTATCCTGTCCATCACCTAGGGACAATGGTGACAAAGGATGTACTGGCAGGATGACTGTGCGCAATGATGGGGTTGACAGCTGTGTACTGTCAATTGGCTGACCAATGGCGGACCCTGACACACCTTCCTGTACCATTACACAAATATCATCATTACCAGTAGCCGTGGCACAGGATGCAGGTTCCCTGCTGCAGGTCACCAGAGCAGCCCCAGAACCTGTGGGAGGAAGACAGGAAACACAGTTTACAGTCTCCAGACATTGTTACCAGTGATGCACTTCTACACACATGCACATATGCACACATGGACATATGCACACATGCACACATGGACACAGGCACACATGCAGACATGCACACGTGGACACATGCACACAGGCACACATGCACACATGCACACAGGCGCACATGCACACATGCACACATGCAGACATGCACACGTGGACACATGCACACCTGGACACATGCACACATGCACACATGCACACGTGGACACATGCACACATGGACACATGCACACATGCACACGTGGTCACATGCACACATGCACACATGCACACGTGGACACAGGCACACATGCACACGTGGACACAGGCACACCTGCACACATGCACACATGCACACATGCACACATGGGCACAGGCACACCTGCACACATGCACACATGCACACCCTGCAGTATACACACAGAGCACTACTGAGTTACACTACTGTTACTAGCATTATCAGGACTATTATAGGTTATGTTAAACACACTCACCAACATGGATGGCCTGCCTTGCTGTAACCCCGGAGGGACCTGCAGAAATGATGAGCTTAATGTCAGTGGGCACAACTGTGCCATTGATATTGCATATGATACAGTGTACAGAACAGTCAAGTGTACATATGGCATATTACCTGCACACTCCATGTCGTGCTGCTGTGTGTAACCAGCCTCCATCATAATGCAGATGTACTGCTGTTGGTGTTCCAGGGCTGGAGCCACAACACTTAGGAGTAGCCCCTCCAGTCTGGTGAGGGGGGGATGTGTGGCCACCCCACCTCCTGTGGCAACCTGTTGCCTGTGGATATCTGATGCACGCTGACGGACACTTCAGATTAAATCACTGCAGTGATGTCGTACCTGCTTATATGTCCTGTTATGCGTGCCAATATTATTTACCCTACGGACAAGGTCTTGCCACAGTGCAGCCCTCTCCTGCTGATTCTGACTGGTGCGGGAAAACAGGATGTCATACTCCCGCACCAGGCTCTGGTGGATCTCCTCATCTTCCGCCACAGAGTAGGCGGGGTTACACTGATGCGCCATCTCCCTGGAAGAGAACACAAACAGGATATCAGCAGACCATGTCAGCAATATATGGCACACATACTATACACGATACTCATGTGTAGTGATATACTACTACTCCCATATGTTGCATGTGTGTGTGTCATGGTGGATACACAGGTACATGGCCAGATATCAGTGCTCAGCCAACACCTGTGTAACAATACCTGCCACATTCCACACAACATAGTAGCATGCCCCATCGGTCAGCCCACACTGACAGGTGCAATGCACAACCTCACTCTGGGGGTTCATCCCAAGGTACTGTATGTGGGACGCCGTCCACTACTGTGATGTGGACAGAAGTTACTCAGCCTGGATATACATATCCCACCACCACCACCAGCACAGTAGACTACTTTGATATGTATGTGATTAGACAGTTATTCACTTGCTGGGACTGAGATGGTATCCATGCAGCACACTGGGCCAGTGGAAGCCACAAGCCACACTGCTAACCCCTTTGCAAATGCTTACCACGGACATGCCACAGATTGCATGGAACATGCACACACATTTATAACCCAGACCCTATGCACAAAGGTTAGGCATCCTGTCCGGTGGACCCCAGACAGAGGCAGATTGTATAACAATAGCAGGAGGCTACTGCAGGACAGAGCACATTCACATTAAGGGAAGGCGTCTGTGGTCAGCACTGGTACTACGCTACGGTCCATCATAACAACGGCCACGGTTTACTCTGGGAGGGAAATGGCCACAAACACTATGGATGACCACAAGGCCTTCTTCAGTTATGTTACACATATGGACCACATGCCTCAGATATGCTCTGTGTTAATACACACCTACTTAACATTCACCAAACACAGGGATATTGGCAACAATCTTGCAGACATGTTCGGTGCACGTATCCCCCCTCCTTCTCCCCCACCAGTTGACATATTTATCACAGCTGGATGTAACCTCCCTATCATCTCACATGTCCAGGTGAGGGCCGCCCTTAACAGAGAAGAACACACAGCATCACTGTGACCTCATGGTATCCCTGGATGTGTGCTACCTGCACTCCGAGAGGACATACAACCGCATATAACACTGATAATTTATTTTGGCCGTACTACAGGATATGTACCTGGACAGTGGCATACAGCAACAGTGGTCCCACACCACTAAGGAGGCACCTCGATTGACCTTGGGAACTACCACATCATATGCATAACCGGCCTGGTCTGCTAAGCTATGGAATTATGCAGTATGGGATGCATATGCAGTGATATCGGGTACCTGCAGACACTTGTTCCCAGCCAGTGTGCCTTTGTGATGGGCTGATCCTGCCTTTTGAACCTGGCTGACCTTTCAGAGCAGTCACTACAGCCATTGCTGGGGCAACGCACAGACAACTGCTGCCAGGATCATGGCCTAAGACTGATTGACATGTAATGTAAGGTCATCCCCTTTTGGTGGAACTACGTACACACAACATATCACATGGACATACCTATAGATACAGACCTATGACACATTTGGAGGGTTTACAGTATGCACACTATTAACCTGCTACTTTGCATTACCTGTGTTTGTCGCAGCTGGTTGTGTTACCACTGCTTCTGCTTGCTGCTGCTACTGTCACTGCTGACAGCTTCGGGTGACAGAGTCACAGTGTATAATTTTTTTTTTTTGTTCTCTCTCTCTCTCACTTTTCTCTCTCCCTCTGTCTGCTTCCAGACAGTGCAATGAATGTATTGCATGTGTGGAGTGTTAGTACTGGATGCTTTTGTAGGTATCTGCATAGGTCCATGTGATGGCCTCTGCACCAATTGTAAGCCAGCATTTGCTAATTGCATACAGCCAGTTGTGTACTGATTGCAGTTCACACTGTGATTTCAGGTCAGTGCTATAAAAGGGTATGTGGGATAGGCGTTGCCCTTTCAGATTGTAAGGGCGGGAACCATACTGGTATGCTGTGGACAGTGTTCTGTGAGTGTAAAGGTTAGTATCTCTCTCATGATTCAGGCTGTGTTGTATATTCACATTTCTCCATTCCTCTCTCATGTTCCCTGTAGCAAGTGTGTATGCACAATGACTCCTACAACTATATATAGATATTTATATATATATATATATATATATATATATATATGTGTACATATACATACATTTATATATGTACTTTAACTGACATTATTATCTACAAGCTACCAACTAGCATGGCTGTTTCTGTTCACACACTACTATTATGGAAATCCAGTAGTTTTGACAGTAATTCTAAATGACATGCTTTGTGTACTACACATCCTATATTCTCTTTACATTCATCCCTACTATTACATGTTATATTTATTTTAGCACAATGTTCTTGTATAAGAGTCATGGCTTAGTGGTAGGTCATACAGACTAGTGTTTCCAAGGTCCTGGGTTCGCGACTGACAGTGGGATTTTATTTTGCTTTTGAACTGAGTACAGGACCTGTCAATCAAAGTGACTAAGGCACTTTTAAGCAGTTGTAACCGGGTTAGCGCTGGTTTGCGTGGAGCTCACGCATGCGCACTGGCGGTTAGCTCCACGCACACAAGCGCACACCCACTTACAACCGCTTAACGGTGCTTACTCTGGCGCACACCCGCGCTATTTTCTTTGAAAGAAAAGAAAATGGGGAGACAGAAAAGTGGTGAAAAAGGGGTCACAAAGAGGGTAAGACAGTAGGGAAACAAGCATGGGATTTGCAGGAGGGATGTAGGTAAGGCCCATAACTGCCCATTTCTTCATCAGCAACAGCTGTGCATATGTATGTAATTTGGTGTGACATCTGAAACCTTCCACCCCTGAGAGAGGTGTCAGGACAACAATAATACTTGTACAGCCAATTGTAATTGATAGATTCCATGTCCAGCAGACATGTGTGCAGAATGGGCAGCTATGTATGGGGCGTAATTTTTTTGTGGGTACAGAGTGCCCTTTTTTTTTTTTTTTTTTCAGGTGAGAGTGGTATGTCAGGTGAAGGAAGTTGGTACAGCTGGGGAGGTAGGTTGGGTAGGTACACAGACAAGACAAACAAGACGCATACAGGGGCAGTGTATGACACGTGTGGGGGGTTACACAATTGATGGGGACGGAGGTTTGGATATCCAGAGCCCATGAGCCCACAGATGGCAACAGTGGAACTGATATCCCCACCCATAGGCAGTTGCCACTGATCCTTCACTGCCCAGAACGGGGCTGTGCTTGGGGCTGTGTAGGCTGGGCAACAGGTATGCCCATTAGTTGTGCCACCCGTGCCTCAAGCTGGCGTAGGGGCCCAAGCACAGCGTGCCAGATCTCCCTACGCACCACAGTCCAGACATTACGGAGGGTGAGTGGTGGTTCTCCTCCGGCCACGCTTGCAGAGGGGGGACGAGCCCCATCCCCTACAGTGCTTCCACCCACAGGTGGCACAGGGCCACCGGAGGAGGGTCCGGCCTGGGCACTACTGCCAGGTGCACTCGCCAGCTGAGGTGGGAGAGGTGGGTCCGCTGGAACCCGCCTTCCCTGTCGTCCTATGTTTTGCATTATGTCATGACAGTTTGGGTTAGTGACATATAATACCATTCACAATTAGTTGTAACAGCATGCATTAGTATTCCCATTAACCAAACACCCAGATATTCACACCATTGAACAGCGTGCATAACACATGCATAATTTGAACAGAAATACACAGTCCAACAACATGCAGGGTTAATTGATGGCAACAGGCCATCAGGTTTGGATGTATGAACAGGGCAGATGCATCAACAGACATGCAAATATATATGACCCAACAGGACAAACGTCCAGGGTGTTAACTGTGATTGCACATACCATTTTCACGTGGAATGGGTTATATGTGGTTATAGGGTGGGGTGAAGAAAATAATATTAACACCTTCAAATACCAATACATATGCTGTACATTTCTAATAGCTACAGTTATATACACACTACTGTTCTAACTACAGTTTCCTATATGATAACTATTTCAACTTGGTGATAGGACTGTTACTGCAACATCAATATACATTTTATTGTTCTTCATACACATTCATATCTAGCTTTGTTCAGCTACATCATCCTGCTACATTTGCTTTATATAGCTGTAGACAAGTGTGGATGTTTGGTATATCAGACAATCATCCTATCTGCATATTGCAGACTGAGAGCAACATATCCAGATTTTGGGGTACACATTCCAGATGCAGCAACACTTTGAACAGATTTCGCTGTTTGGTTTTGATTCTCACATGCATTTCATTCTGTCTTGACTGCAGTATACTTTATTCAAGGATTATTACTACTGTATTGCTGGATTCATGACACTTTCTCACACTCTCTCACTTGCTTTCATTTTACTATTCAGGATGTTACTTACTTCTAGGCTTTATTGACATGTTTTACCTGTAGTTATTACAATCCTTTCCAGCAGTCTCACTTCTGTCATGTTTCAGTATTTCAACAGGGATATATTTCACACGTGATTTCATCATCTTCTGCAGCTATACTTTTCAGCCTGCTGCAGGTTGTGTACTATTTTCTTACAGGTAGGGCATTTTTATTTCAGAATTTATGTCAGACAGTTTCGTTTTTCGGTTTAACTTACAGGCTGAAACACACTTTTGTAATCAAGCAATACTTGCAGACACTTTCACACTGTTACTTGCACATTTTATTCCTTACTGACTACACTGCACTCTTTTGCTGACTGTCATACTTTTATATTTCTTTACAGTTACTGTTAGTGGATTACTGACCTGCCTGGTGGCGCAACCGCACCAGCCTATCGCCATAGGGTCTGCGGTTCGCAGAACGGACACCTGCAGCTGTAATATAAATGAAGTAATATTGGAATACACATCTCCATAATATCAGCTAGTTTAATTTCTTACATACATAATTAAATGTAACTTACTCAGTAGTGGGGCATTGTGTGTTTGCCGGGCCTCCTGGATCCAAAGGTTCAGTTGGTCCTGCTTTTGTCTCTTCAGGTCCGCATGGTGGTGACGGACCTGCTCACCAGTCCTTGGAATCCCTGTGGCACTGGTGAGATCATGAGCCAACCGGTCCCACGCCTCGGCCCTGTATGCTCCCCAGAGGACCTGGCCCTGCATGAGTTGGGCCTCATGATTGTGGACTAGGAGCCAGACCATGTACCTGGACTCCTCAACACCCCACCTCTGTGCTCAAAAGCAACTACCCTCTCCTACTCCTGTCATTCTGCCTGCAGGTCAGTTCTACAATCGTTTATGCTGTGTATTCCCGCCTATGGGGCTTATATAGTCCATTTTTCCCACACATATCTGTGATTGGCCATTTTGGAATTGTATCAACTTCAGTAAACCTGCATTGTCATGCTCCAGTTTGTATTCATTCCTATATATTAGCTATTATTGCATTTCTAGGTACTGCTGTCATGGCTTAGTGGTTTGGTACCTTGACTATGGTGTATAGTATCCTGGGTTCGGACCTTGCCACTGCTTTTTATTTTTCATGACTGTCTAGACATGCTGAGGGGTGTGTCTGTGTAAAGGCAGTTTTGATACGGCTTGCTCAACGTTGCCCGTCGGTTAGCTTGTTTGCGCGGTGCGCAGCTCCGCGCAAACGGGGTACGCTGGTTTAAGCCTCATTTGGCTATCAGCACGCATATTACACTCAGCTCAGTTAGGGGCACATAGATTTAGCGTGTTAAACCACTGCTCAGCTACGGGCACTCATTTTGCACCAGTTAAACCACTGCTCATCTACGGGCAGATGCACTCACCCTGTTAAACTGTAGCTCAGCTATGGGCACATCTGGCATTTTTTATTCTTTTGTTACCTCACATTTCTTCAATATAAATGGGCTATTTCATTACATTTTACATAAAATGTGGTTTTATGTGTACATATTTGTCAGGGACTTGTTTTGTGCTTATTTTGCTAAAAATAAGAATTGGTGTTGTGGGGGCTCAAACCATGAATGCCTGCTCTTCAGCCAACATCTCTACTGCTATGCTATTGCTTCCTGGCTTATTTTGCATATTTAGTTCTTATATGCTTTCCCACTGACTGCTAACTGTAGCTGCGCTACAGGCACGCCCGCGCAAACGAGCGCACTCACGGTTAAACATTTTTACAATTTAAAAAAATATATAACATGTTTATTTATATGTTTTCTGTTCATAGTCTGTGGGGGCATGTGTTGTGTTCTGTTTATTCACATTTCCGTGGACTCTGTCGTGGGTGTTTACTTTGGGAACTTTTCCTCTTCTGGGGGCGTGTCCGCTTACAGGGCTCGGCCTACGGACACGCCCCCTACTGTCTTACACGGACCGTGTTAGCCTTAAAGTGTGATTCAGCATGCTCTCATGAATATGCAAAGCATGCTGACATCACTCCATTTAACTGCAGCCTCCGTGTATGAGTTATAACTCTTACACGGAGGCTTCGTGAATCCTGCCCGCTGTATTAACTTGGTTATATATAGAAATATGTACTGTTCGTACTAAAACTGTCAAGACTGTTTAATTCATATATTATACAGCTCTGAATTCTGCAGCTATGTTCCACAGTACTAATATGTTTTTTTATTTAAAACTAGAAAACTGACCAAAAAAATTAGCACATACGAAGAAACAGTAAACTTATAAAATAACAAACTTCCATGCATCACCAGACAAAGAACCAGGCTGAACAAATGTTTAGCACTATTGTTCTTTTATTAATGTCAAAAACTTCTTCAGATAAAGAAAATACAAAAATCCCAGACATTTAAGAAAGTCAGTCTTTCTTAAATGTCTGGGATATTTTGTATTTTCTTTATCTGAATAGTTCTTTACACTAATAAAAGAACGAAACCATAAAATATTTGTTCAGCCTGGTTCTTTGTCTGGTGATGCACTGCAATTTGTTATTTTATATGTTTTTTTTTATTTACTGTGCATTGCTATATACTATAAAACTAATGCTTTTAACAATTTTTTAAAAACTTTATATTGTCCGGATTACTAGGACTGTAGAAGCTCTGAAGCTTATTCACATACACATATACACACATGACACTTTCAGGCACACACATATAACTCACACACACATTTGCTCACACATTAACATACATATATACATATAACACATTTATGTGTACATATATAAATGTTTATCACATATAATTACACTCATAATACATCCACACAGACATAAGTATGCATACACATGTGAATATAATACACTTAAACAAATAAACACAAACCCACACATGTATTCAGTCTTACAATATAGCATTTTTTGATATCCTGACTCTTACTTTCTCTTTTCACACATTTTATCTAATGAGTTACAAAGTTTCCTCATATATTTTGGAATGCGTTTTGTATTAAGATGTAGATATGTTAATGTGTTGTAAGTGCACAGCAGTTCAGTATATCATCCTTTTGTAAGTGTTTTAGCTACTTGACTACCCATACTATTTCTATGTTTAGAGATTGGTGAATGTAACAGAATGTGTTGATTATTAAAGTCTTAAGTGCTGTGAAGAATACAGTGAATGATGATTTATTTTGAAATATTGTACTGATCTGAAATTAACATAATATAAGGACAAGGGGGGCTGTAACATTTATATATAATATACTTAAACACTGTTTTATGTATAATACTTCATTCTACTATACCTAGAATTATAATATTATATTAGTTTGAAACCCACTGTTAGGGCCTCAGAACATTTATGACATTCTGAAGTTTGGCTTTTCTGAACCTATTAGAGTTGGAGACAGATCTTGTAAATTGTTGAATTGTTCTATGTAAGAATGATAAAAATTAGTTTTCATGTACTGAATAACTTAATAGGTAACAAATATTTATAAATATAATACATGTTTAATGTAATAAGAGGGATCATAAAATTTAATAGTTTTATTTTTAGTTGGTCTAATTATATACTATATATTTGTTTCCTTATTTATTTAATTCGAGTCTATATCAGATCATCGAAATGGCTCATTATCGAATGCCGTAATGTCGAACTGCAAAACCCGAACCCTAACAATATCAAAACCTCAAAACAGCGAATTCTTTCCCAGGGAAAAAATTCACTGTTCCAAGAAACACACACACACACACCACAAGCACACTAAAAAACAGCAATCCACACACATACATTTAAAAGTTACATCTAATCCTACACTACACTGCAAATACACTACTATCTATCCACTTACCTTAAGCCAGACCCTAACCCTAAGGTCCGTCACTATAGCACACTCACCTCAACCGCACCCTAACCCTAACTCACTTAACCCGCCCCTAACCCCAAATTCTCACTATCGCACACTCACCTCACCCGTGCCCTAATCCTAACTCACTTAACCCGCCCCAACCCCAAATTCTCACTATCACACACTCACCCAACCCGCGCCCTAACCCGAACATCTGCACAATCACACACTTACCTTAACCCAATCTGTAACTTTCCACCGCATCACTGAAAACAGCGAAGCCACAATAATGGCCAACCAAATTCTTTCCCTAGGAAAGAATTTGGTTTTGTGCAGCTTTGCTGTTTTCAGCATTCGTGATACTGGGTTCGATATTAGATAATTCGAAATTCTGCCGTTTCGATGATCTAATATAGGCCCATTTAATCCTAAGCATATCTAAATATATATTCTAATATACATATTCTTTTTCATGTGTTGTTTGATGTAATGAAGCATAGCGTCTTTTTAATATAATTGTATCATTCGAAGAAATGATGCTATACAAGATATGTTTTGATTGGTGGAGAGACTTGAGGTATATTATTTTGGGTGTGTTTTTTGAGATATTTTTATTAATATGCAATATAATTCTATTAATTACTATTTAAAATGTTATAGTTATATGTTTATTGGAAAGGATCACCCAGACTCTGCTACACTTTGCTGTGAGGGAAAGGTTGGTTTGCTTTTTATTTGTTGTATTTTGTATTAGTTTATTGCATTTTTATATTTTGAGTGCTGTGATTTGTTTACTTTACCTTGTGTTTTGTTTGTGTTCTGCTTTTAACTGCATATTAAAACCTCAAAAGACACCACAGCTCTGTTTCTTGTGAGTCAGGCAGAAACTAGAACTGATCAATTAAGGACTCATACATAAGACAGAAGAGGTTACTTAAGGTTAATCATTTGTGAACTGAGGGGATGGAGCTAGGAACTAAACCTTCTATTTAAGGGGTAAAATAAAACATTTCAGAGCTTTATTGGAAAGGCTCACCCAGACTCTGCTACACTTTGCTGTGAGGGAAAGGTTGGTTTGCTTTCTATTTGTTGTATTTTATATTAGTTTATTGCCTTTTTATATTTTGAGTGCTGTGATTTGTTTTCTTTACCTTGTGTTTTGCTTGTGTTCTGCTTTTAACTGCATATTAAAATTTCAAAAGACACCACAACTCTGTCTCTTGTGAGTCCCCACTCCCCACTCTGCCACTGTTGTGTTCTTAAATACCACTGTCTTTCTAGTTGCCTGCATCTTATGTTAATTTGACCATATATCTCATTTCCTCTCTGCTTTCACTGGCTTGTGTAAGCACAAAATTATCATTTTGTGAAATCACTCCCCTTCAACTATTTAAATTTATTGGCCATTCTACTGTATTCCATAGTACTGAAATACAAAAGTGATCACCCCCTTTCAATCTATCTTGCTGTTTTAAAATAGTGACTCTCCGCTAAAGCTTAACTTTTTAGACAGGTAAAACTTAAGTTACCTACTTTCACATCTAACTTCTCTAGTGCACACAGCAGTATTTAGGATAAGCCATTTTTTTTCATCTTACCTTTAAGCATCCCTGCGACTAGCACTTGCTCTAATACTTGCTGGAAAGCACTAGGAAGCCTTAGACTGATACAAACACTCAGCTTTCCTTATTAATAAGGATAAATTAATCATAGGCACTAAACAGCCTATAATTGCAAAGTACCTTGCTAAGGTAAGGGAAAACATCTCCTGTACTTTTCAAAAAAAAGCACCAAACCAGGCATGTCCAAGGGTCAGCTTCCATTGATTTCTCCTGTCCACCTGCTGAATCTGGGTCAATGCAGCCATTGCCTCATGTACACAGACAATTCTCTCCTCTTACCACCCAACACTACAACCTGTGAGAGATGCACTTACATTGCCAAACTGGAAGCAAAGCTCTCTCCACCCAAGATTGTGCTAGACAGTCAAGAGGAGAAGGTTAACACCTGCACTACACCTCAAGCAACACATAGCCCTTCTAAACTCACACCATCAACACCCACAAATAGGTTCATAGGTTTATAGATTAGTACTAAGCTAACTGCCCTTGTGAGCCATTTTAAGCCTAGCCAGTTATCCCTTGTGAGACTCAAACCCTGCACCTTGTGTTTGTAAGGCAAACACCTTAACCATTAGGCCACCCTCCCAACCCTTGAAGAAGCAACACTAAATCCACATATGCAGAGGCCCCTAACTGTAACCTCCCAAAGCAACAAGGACCTCCAAAGCTGAAATGCAAACAAACACCAATCACAACCAAAGTGTCACATAGCTCACAACACCAGTGTGCCACCCAGCAACAGTCCATAAGGCAAGACAACGTAGCTAACACTTTAGTCATAGGTGACTCTATAGTCAGGCACACTGATGTCCCACTCACCAGACTGAACAAGGAGAAAATTACAGTGAGCTGCCTGTCAGGTGCCAGGATCTGCCACATAACTCATGCACTCAAGTCACTCCACAACAAGTACAAATATGACTCTGTCACTGTCCATGTTGGAGTGAATGACTTGAAACGTACCTCCCTGGATTACATGAAAAGAGACATGGAAGAGCTCTCGGATCATGTGGCTCAGGCAGGTATGACCCTATCCCTGAGTAGCATCCTGCCTTCAAAAATGATTGACTTCAACAATTGGCTAAGCTTCTGGTGTCATTCAAAGGGGATCCAGTATCTACTGCCTGAGACAATATGATCGACAGGCCACGATGCTTTGCCAGAGATGGTCTGCACCTGTCACCCCTGAGATTCAGGTTACTGGCTAAGACTCTTGCCACCCCTATAGTGCCTTTTTTAGGCAAAGTTCAAAGGACAAAACCACCACCATAACAGGTACAAGTATGCAAAATCTGAAGGTAATGCTACTCAATGCTAGAAGTCTAGACCTCAAAATGCACTCTCTTGAGGCACTCCTAAAAATGGAGAACATCAATATCTGTGCCGTAACTGAGACCTGGTTCAAGGCTCCAGAGAGCACCCCTGCAATACCAGGCTACAACTCTTACCACACTTTTCGGCCACCAAACCAGGACTGAAACAGTAAAGGTGGAGGAGTGTCCATATTCACCAAGGATGGTCACACCACTAGGTTAGTTGCCCAACACAATGCATCTGAAATTCTCCAGGTGAAACTAACACAAGGTAAGACTGTAATCCAAATTGTAGCTTGCTACAGATCCCCCACCATGCCCCAAGACTCTCACTACACCTTTCTAAACATACTGGAAAATATTAATATACAACCAAACACCCTAATACTGGATGATTTCAACTACCCTGCCATTAACTGGGAAAACTACTCATGTACCAACACCTTTGCCCAACGGTTCTTGGAATACATAAATTCCAATGCCCTGGATCAACTAATCCATAGTCCCAAAAGAGGCTGCAATATCCTAGACCTGGTCATTACCAACATGGGAAATCGATGCTCCACACCTATGGTCACCCCCTCGTTGGTCAGGTCAGACCATAAGCTAATCACCCTTAACATCCACATCCACCCCCACCCCCCAGTAAGGAAACCTCCATAAAAAACTTCTCTAAAGCCAACTTCATGCTACTCAAGTCAGAAGTTACAAACTTCATGACCCCCATGCAGACAGGAACTGAAAGTTCGACTGCTGAGTCCTACACTAAGGCACTGTACGAGCACATCCACTCATGCATGAATTGTGTCATCTCAAATAGAACCAAGATGTTCTCCTCCAGAAAAAGGAAGTCAATCTGGTGGTCCCCTGCCATAAACAAACTTAACAACAAAAGGAAGAAATGTTGCAGAAAAGATGAAAATCCCAGGATGCAAAAAACTCCCTTACCAGCCTCAGTAAAAAGTTGAGATCCCTCATAAAATCCTCCAAAGCTAGTTACAAAAATAAAATTGCCAAAGATTCCAAAGACAACCACAAGGCATTCCATAACTATGTCAAGAATCTAAATGGCAATGCTCAGATCTGCTCTGAGCTACAACAGAATGGCATTAAATATACTGATCCCAAGGATATTGCCAATATCCTGGCAGATCGATTCAGTGACAACTTCACCCCCTTTTCACCCCCTAAATGGCCCATCTCAATACCAGAAGATTACCAAATTCTGGTAATAATGGCCACACAGGTAAAAAAAACGCACTCTCCAAAGCTAAGAATACAGCATCCGTGGGACCAGATGACATCCCAGGCTGTGTACTACATGAACTACAAAATGAACTGGCACCTCACCTAAGTGTCATGTTTAATCATACCCTCACCTCAGGCTTCATGCTCACTGAGTGGCACACAGCTACAGTTATCCCACTCCACAAGTGGAGATCCACCTTGGATCCCAGGAACTACCACCCCATCAGTCTGACAAGCCTGATCTGCAAGGCCACGGAACGTATTATCATGGAACTTATAAACAAAGACATTGGCAACCTTAAAACACTGGACCCCATCCAGTTTGGGTTTGTGAAGGGCCGATTCTTGTCTCCTGAACCTGATTGACTTCTTTGAATCAGTTTTCAGAGCTGTGGATGAGGGTAAGACAGTTCACACAGCCTATCTGGACCTTACCAAGGCCTTTGACACCATCCCCCACTATGGAATCATAGATAAACGTACTAAGCTGGGCACTAATCCCTATGTCACTCGATGGGTTGCCAACTGGCTTACTGACAGAACCCACACTGTAAAAGTAGCTGATTCCAAATCCAGCTCCAGACAAGTGACAAGTGGAGTACCTCAGGGTTCAGTCCTGGGACCTCTCTTGTTTGGCATTTACTTCTCTGAAGTACAAGCCAACACTAAGGGACTCTGGCTAACAAAGTTCACAGAGGACTGCAAACTGGGAGCCATTACTGAATCCCCAAATGATGTCAATTCACTACAAAAGGGCCTTACAAAAACAGATGCTTGGTGCCAGAGCCATGGGCTCAAGCTCAATGCCAAGAAATGTATAGTTATCCCCTTTGGGAAAAAACATGTACCCGTGAATTACCACATAGGTGGCAGTACACTAAACACCAAAAGTGTGATAAGAGACTTAGGGACACAGGTGGACAGTGGTCTCACCTTCAATAGCCACATCGCCACAACAGTCAGGAAATCCTTCTATGTGGCACACCTCATCACTAAGGGCTTTTCATCCAGAAAAAAGGAGGTCATTGTCCCACTGTACTCATCCCTCATTAGACCCATTATAGAATACAATGCCCCATTTGGTATGTACCTCTCAAAACATCTGCAACAACTGGAAAGGCTGCAAAAATACCTCACTAAAAGAATCACAGGCCTAAAGCAGATGCCCTATGCTGACTGCCTAAAAAACTCCAGCTATACTCTGTCACGTATTGTCTACTCCGAGGCAATCTCTGTTTAACATACAAGGCCATGTCAAACCCAGAGCTGTTGGACATGCTACACTTAAAGAAATCCCAATCCCTCAGAGCCACATGCTCCAGGGATCTAAACCTTGTCATCACAATAAACAAAACATGCTGGAGGGATAGGTTCCTGACCCAGAGACTCCCCAGACTCTGGAATAGACTGCCCATACATGTCAAGCAGAGAGCCTCTTTGGCCCTCTTCAAAAGGAACCTTGATGATTGGATGGGAGAAAGGAAATTCACCCCATGGATCACGTCAGTTGCCCTGCTAGACAGGGGTCCAGGGAAGTAAATAGTGTGGGAAGAAATAGCCAGGGAATTGTTATGGCTAGGCTTGTATAGGCCCTACGGCCGATAGCCTAGTAACAACCTATGAACCTATGAACCTAATATACTACTGACTAGTACTATATATTTGTATTACCTCTTAGTGTGATCTGAGTGCATTTTAACTATTTATTCTGTAATACCATTGTATTAAAATTAAGAATTAGTAGCAACTGTTTAGTTTGTTCATAGTGGGATGGGTCTGTTAGTGAGTGATTTGTATGATTACATCATCAAATCAGGGAATTTTAATTCAATGATAGATGTTTTAAATGTTCTTAAGTTCAAAGTTTTGGTTTTAGTCTTTATGCATCTGTCCATAACATTCATTATCAGTATTTGCTTAGTATTCTTTGTACTAAATCATTTTATATCAGTTTATATAAATAATGTTTATAAATGTTGGTTTACAAATGTCTCTCATTAAATATTAATGGACTTAGCCCTTTGAAGAGGAATAGTTTAAATAAATACTTAAAGATACAAAAAGCTGACATAATTTTCTTACAAGAAACACATTTATTAACTGAAGACGTAGATAGATTGTTGTTGAAGAGCTATTCAATTCTTGTGAGTTCTCATTTTAAATAAAAAATAAGAGGCACTCTCATACTTTGGAGAAATTCATTTACCTATGCTTAAAGTTTTAAACACCTTTTCTGATAAGAATGGCATGCTAGGTTTAGCAGTAGTAGAAGTTAATAAAAGAAAGTTATACTTTTGTGAATATTTGTTGGATACCTAGAATTGGAGCTAAAGTTGCTAAGATGTATTTAGATATTTAGATATTATAAACTTATATGCAAAAGGTGAGTTAATTATTGCAGGAGATTTCAACTGTATTTCACCTAGAAAAGATACTACTAATGGTGGAATACCCAGATTATCCTCAGTCATTAAACATTTAAATCATTTTATAAATTCACTACATATGCGATATATTTGTGATATAAAATCAACAAATTCTCTGAGCTATATGCATTATTTGTACAGATTTGGTACTCAAACTAATACTGACAAAGTTTTCACTTCTAGTAGTTTATTTACCAAAATTGAGGATGTGTTGATAACTTATTGTCCTTTATCTGACCACAATGCTATTACATTTATGATAACTTTGAAACCTAGTAATTTGATTTATTTTCAGAGAATTTCTGTACATATAATAAAACTAAAAGGTTTTAAATAATGGTTTGTAAAAGAATTAAATCAATTTATTGAGAGTAATAATAATAATAATGGCAACGTTATGCAAGTTATTCTATGGGACTCATCAAAAGCTTATTTATATGGAAAAATTAAAAACTGGCATTTATGTAAGAGACAGGAGTAGGATAAGGAATTAAATACTTTGCAATCAAATATAGATAAACTGAAATAAAATGTAAAACCTTATGACAAATCTGCAAATGCTGAGTTAAAAATGTTAAATCAGAAATATCTTGATGTACTTCATCATATAATTTCAGTAATTCTGCACAAATTAAAATTACAGTCTTATTCAATAAATCCAAAAAAGTTTACACAGATTGGCTATTAGGTCTAAAAAATTAATACTAATCATATTAAAGAAATAACATTTAAGCAAGGAAATATAGTTAAAAAGCAACTGATTTAAAAGATGTTTTAGAATGTTTTAGAAAATATGAGGAATTAAATAATAAGAAAATAAATTTTGATAACAATAATGTAACTGATAGCTTTTTGAAAGCTAATATACAATATAAGTTACCTAAAGAGCAAAAATCTAGAATTGATAAATCATATTTTTTTAAAGAGTTAAAAGATCAAACAAGGACCCAAGTCTATATGGTATAATTCCACAGTTATATAAAGTAATTCCAGAGAATATATTAAGTATCTTATTAAAAGTTTTTGAACAAGTCAAATATACTTCAAATACCCCTTCATGTAGATATTATCTTGTATCTCTTATCATGAAACAAAATAAAGATTCTAAAATATGTTCTTATCAACCCATTTCATTGTTTAATGTACATTATAAAATGTTTATATCTATTCTTTCAAATAAATTAAATCTCATTATGTCGAGATTTATAAACAATGACCAGACTTGTTCAGGACATAGAAAGGTTCAGGACAATATACTTAGGCTTAATACTTTAATAGAAATAGCTAACAAAAATCAAAAAAAGAATTAGCAATAATAAGTTTATAATTAGATAAAACTTTTGATTTTATTAGTTGGCCTTAATGGTTTAAAGTATTCCACATAAAT
Source organism: Protopterus annectens (assembly GCF_019279795.1). Classification (NCBI taxonomy): domain Eukaryota; kingdom Metazoa; phylum Chordata; order Ceratodontiformes; family Protopteridae; genus Protopterus; species Protopterus annectens. The sequence continues at coordinate 1,116,879,547 of NC_056729.1, forward strand.
TATTGTTACAAATCTTTACAGTAACTCATTCCCTTTTGTTAAAATTGATTCTTTTCTATCTAGCTCCTTTAAAATGTTAAAAGGCACAAAACAGGGATGCCCTTTATCCCCCCTATTATTTACTTTAGCTATTGAACATTTTGCCAACTATATTAGATCAAATAATACAATGTATGGATTCCAATAGATGAGAGCTATAGTTGTAAAAGTCATGCATTTGATATATTGATAACGAGTGGTGATATTGAATCTTTGGTGAACCATTTAATTAATTATTATTTTATGTGCCACAGTCATAGATATTGCACTTTACAGCCACAATTTGCTTTAGCTATTGAACATTTTGCCAACTATATTAGATCTAATAATAACATTTATGGATTTTCAATAGATGGCAGCTATAGTTGTAAAATTCATGCATTTCATATATTGATAACAAGTGGTTATATTGAATCTTTGCTGAAACATTTAACTAATTATTATTTTATGTGCCACAGTCACAGATATTGCATTTTACAGCCACAAATGTGTCAGTGAATGCCATATTGTCACTGAATGCATAGTTCAGCCAAGGTAATTCCTGTACATAGTGAATGTCCTATATTCCAAACCTTCTAACCTACACCGCTGAACTCAGCCTGCTGAGTACTCTGAATCTACCTCTCTCACACACACATTCTCAGCCATTACCTCCTCCATATCCTCCATCTTGCCTTACTGCACGCACTTCTCTAAATGCATACACGGACCTCTCTCCTGTCATTCCGCACTTTTCCTAAGTCTCACTGCCCCACCAGTTAATAGTAACTACCTTTCCTTTCTCTCATTCCAGCTCGCAAGGTCCTAATTAAAAGTCCCTCTCATCCAGGAAACCATCAAAAGGGCTTCACTGTGCTAACACCTTCTGCCCAGGACCAAGGTTTTACTGCTTCCCAAGACTGAAAATGTATAAAAACAAAACAACAAAGAGAAACCTGTCTCACCACAAGTGCATGTAAGCTCCAGTGGTCTCTATACAATTGTAAAATCATATAGTGTATGTAACCTCTGTTAGACCACTCCCTGATAGCGTGCACACTTCACAGAGATTCCCCATCTCCCTCTTTTCTCTGCCTGTACCACCAACAGACTACCAGTAGGTGGCAGCAGAAATGCCTTTAATCCCCTTACAGACCCCCACTGCTCGGCTGCTTCTTTCTGATCCAAAACGGATCAGGCAGCCTCTCTCAGTAATCTCACAGCCCAACATGCAAGCCATTAGCCTGTGACATCTAAAAACTGCTGCTTCAGATGCTGTAACAGACTGCTAATCTCTGGTTTCTCCTAAAATACTAAACTACAACTGAAAGCAGCCAAATAAATAAGATAATAATAAGTATATAAATAATAGGTCACAGATAGTCTTTCGGTCACCTCTGCTAAAGCTCCAATCTGCACCGTTCGAACTGCGGACTCCCTCTGCTCCCCTACCCTACCCCCAATTCCCACACACCCCCACTACCTGCACATTTATACCTCACACAACTCCAACCACCTTCCCCATCTCTAAATCAACACTTCACCCCACCCTCACACTCATTTATCTCTTATACTACCCAACCAACCCAATGTCCCCTCCCTCATCACATCTATTACACATTACTATGCTACTAACCTCTCTCATTTCCCTTACTTATCTCACACAACTCCCTAAACCCAATTATACCTCACAGTCACACTCCACAACTAAAGCCCAACATACTGACTCACCACCTTTCACCAACATAACACACAAATTCTTCTCTTACCACCAAGTCCTACTGTTTACGTACAAAATCCTACCTATCCCACCATCACATAACACATCCCCTCAACCAAACCCCAAAACTTCCTACCATTTCCATATCTCGAACACTGCATTTACACAAAACTACCTTAAACTCATCCTCCACCAAATCTCCCTTTCACTCTCCGGCGACATTCATCCCAACCTCGGTCCCACTTCCATCACACCAACCTCTAACTTATCTCCCACACAACCTCAAACCCCCAAATCCATCCTCCCTGCCACATTCAATGCCTAAAGCCTCAGAAATAAAATCCCCAACCTCCATGCCTGCTTTCCCACAACATCCCTGACATAACAGCCATCTCAGAAACCTGGCTTAAACCCTCTAATAAGGACAATGAAATTCTTACACCAGGCTACCAAATGATTCGCAGTGACAGACTTAAAAAGGGGGAGGAGTAGCTATTATCTATCCATCCTCCTACACCATCACCCCATACAGCAACCAACCCCCAAACTTTGCCAAAAATAAACAATCAAAAATCAATATGCATAGCTGCTCTCTATATACCCCCAGGCAATAACATCCCAGTACTACAGGATATTCTCTCTCTCTTGGTTTTCCTTCAACATTAAAAATGAAACATATATCCTGGGTGAAACAAACATTAACTTGGCCACAATCAATTCACAAACCCCCTCTCACACAATCAACCTCTTCAACTTCACCCAACTAATAAGCTCTCCTACCAGGCCAAACAAAGATGGAGCCTCAGGCACCATTATTGACTGGATCTTAACATCCTATCCCAACCTAATCTTTTATTCTGGAATTCTTCCAGACCCTCTCAGTGACCACCTGCCTGCTTTCACTGACCGCCACCCCTCCCCTCTTCATAGGCAACATCACTACATTCAAACCCACAACCTCTCCTACTTTAACCCACAAACTTTTTCCGAATGTCTAAAACTCACCGACTGGTCTCCCCTAAGAACCCTGCCTCTTGATAATGCCGTCACCTACTTCAATAGTACATTCTTAAATCTACTCAACAACCATGCTCCTCTTAGAACCAAATGCATCAAGTCCAAAACCTCCCCCTGGCTATGAAAGGATACCAAACTTACCATGCTCCCAAAGAGAGAAAACATGGAAAAAATACCAAAAAAACAAACAACCTAACTTATTACTTGAATTCAAAGAACTCCGAAATGCCGTAAAAAAAATTAATAACTACAGACCACAAAGCATACTACTATAAACTTCAATCCAAACACTCAATGAACCCTAAAAAAGTCTGGGCCACTATCTCCTTCCTCCTTCACCCAGGTAACAAAGATAACCCCTATCCTAATTCAAATTTAACTGATCTTGAAACCGCCACCCAATTCAACTCCTTCTTTGTTGACTGTATAGCTAAATTGTCCTCCTCTTTCCCTCACACTCCCAACCCCTACCCCCCCAACCCTCCAAAAATGTACCTCCATCCTCCCCATTCAACCTAAAACTCATCCCCACAACTATGATAAAAAACTTCTCCTCCAACTAAAACCTAGCCACAACGCACCTGACAATCTTCCATCTGCATTCCTCAAACTAGTTGCTGACAGCATTGCCTTTCCCATTTCCATCTTAATAAACAGATCCAACTAAGAAGCCTATGTTGCTTCTATCTGGCATCATGCCTACATCATCCCTCTTCATAAAGGAGGCAAACACTGATACCACCAACTTTACGCCTATTGCCATCCTTTCCCCACTGTCTAAAATCCTAGAGAAATGTATCCACTCACAACTTATGCTGTCTTTAACATACACCCTCCTCACACCAACTCAACATGACTTCCGCCCAGGCCACAGTACAAAGAATGCCCTCCTGTCCTTTCTTGAGACCATTAACCAGGAACGTGACTCTGGCAAACCTGTATCTTCCCTGTTCCTTGACCTATCCAAAGCTTTTGACACCGTCCCCCACCCTATACTCCTATCCCAATTCTCCTCTCTCAACCTCTCTACTTCAACCATAGCCTGGTTCTCTAGCTACCTTTCTGAGTGACAATAAGCCATCAAATGGAAATCCTCTACCTCTCCCTTCCTTCACTCCCCCACTGGGGTGCCCCAAGGTTCTGTTCTAGGTCCTTTACTTTTCAACATATTTATCAATAACTTCCACCCCACCATCCCTGAATCCTCACTAATCCAGTATGCTGATGATTCAGCAATCATCACGTCAGCATACTCCCCATCTGACCTACTTCTACTAACTCAAGCAGCTTTCTCTAAAACAGAAACCTGGATGCAAAATAATTATCTAGCTCTAAACGATAATAAAACTAAATTAATGATCTTTTCGCCCTCCAGAAACTCCCCAATCAACAAATATTCTCCATATTCAGTCAGAATAACATCCCCATTGGAATTGTATCAAACACTAAACTGCTTGGTGTCATCATTGATGAACATCTAAAGTTTGACTTTCGTGTCCAAACCACCAGACACAACCGCTACCTCACCCCCTCCACCAGAAAAAACGTAGCATCCTCCTACCTTCTCCCCTCTCTTATGTAAGGCACTCCCCTACTTATCAACCTCCAACTGGGCCTGCAATCTAAACTTGAATCCTGCTATAACAAAATAAGCAAATTCTCTACCAATTCAAAAAAACTCTTCCCACCATTGCTACTCTCTCCATACTCTACAATGGCTTGAACTGCCCAATTACCTCACCTTCCTTAAACTCACCACTGCCCACAAATTCATCTTCAAACCCTCCAGCTGCCCCTCTCTATCTATGACCTTAACCCCCTACATCACTAACTGCTCACTTAGATCAGAAAACTAACACCTCTTACAAGTCTACAAACCCTCATGACCCCCGGCCATCTCCTGCTATCCTGCTCTTTATCTAAACTATGGAACTCCCTCCCTCCATCCCTTTGGAATACATCTAATCAGACTAACTTCAAATCCCTCTTGTTCTCACACCTATCTTTAAAATGGACGTGCCAATGCCAATCTTCAACATAAATACCCCTCTATATATGCTCCTCACACCTTGCTCACCTTCTACTTCACACCATTAAACCCACACTGGTCAGTCTCCTATTGCAACTGGGACAATCCTATTTAGATACTCTATATCCAACTGTTTTAAAAAAAATTATATATATATATATATATATATAGATAGATCCACCACCTATATCTCATTTTCTGCATTTCTTGTCATAAGTTTTAACTTTCCTCATACGTATTATACTGTATTTCTGAAACCTATGAAAACATTTGTGTAATTATATATGTCTACATCTCATTATGTATATTCCCTTTCATAAGTTTCATCTACCTTATTTGTATTAAGCTGTATTTCTCAAGCCTATGAAAACTAAAATTGTATAACTTTGGTTTGTATTATATTGTTCATTGGAGCTTTTCTTCCCGGGCCTCCACTGAAAACGATCTCTTCTTGGCTCAGTGGACTTCCCCGGTTATCAAACTGAAATAAATAAATAAAATAATTCCATAGATTATTTTGAAAAAGCTTCAGGTTTGATGTTTAATCATTGTAAACCAAAGACTTTGCCTATAAATAAAAAAGTAATAGCTATCTAAGTAACTATATGATTTTTGATTGGGACAGTTTACAAATTAGTCACCTTAGGGTTATTATTAAATCTACTGTAAAATAGTTGATATAAGTAAGTTATAATAAATTAATACTGTTATCAAGTTTACTAATTGGAATAAAAAAAATGTCACAATGGAAGATCGACTCACTTTGATAAAAATGATAATTTTGCCAAAAATACTAATGTATATGCAGTTATTAATTATTCTTCACTCCAAAGATATTTTTAAGAAATTAAATTATCTTCTTCTTAACTTTCTATGGTTCCCTACTAAACAAAGAATATCCTTTGATTGGCATATAAAAAGTAGGCAAGATGGTGGTATAAGTTTCCCAAATATTGAATTTTATGTCAAATCTATTATTCTTAATATAATATTTTATGGTTAAATTATTCATCTCAATCTAATTGGAAATCTGTTCATGAAAGATTATTTAATAATAGATATGTTATAGATTCTTACTCTCAATTTGGAATTAATACATTTTATTGGATTTTGAAAGATTTATGTGAGTGAGAAGAAAAAAATTCTTCCCCCTTTTACAAATCACACTTTTATTACTTTTAAAATATTTATGAATACCAATTATATACTTAAATAATTAGTCTTTCTATTATTCCCTATACCTAATACTACTGGATGTCTAGAGACTTTTAATATAACCAAAATGTTAGAAATTAAAGATATTGATTTAATTTTTTGGCATCAATTCTTAATTGGAAATAAAATACATACTGCAGATTATCTTCTTGCAAGATATTCCCCCGGATTTATGAAAGCTTGCACAGAGTGCAAGAAGAGTGTAGGAGCTCACGCCGGCAATATGTCTGCCATGCGATCCAGCTACAGCCAGCAGGGGCGTGCACGAGAGCTGCTAAAGCTACTCTTGCACGGACAGCATCATGGTATGCAAATTACCTCATTTGCTGGTGAAAGCCATGCAAATGAGGTAAATTTGCGATCCAGGAAAAACTAACCTGTCTGTGGAAGATTAGTGTTAGCTGCAGAAATGTACTCCGTTGGTAATGGAGTACATTTTTGCAAATAGCTAAATGGAGCTATGACAGCTCCAAATAAAGGATGCATACAGTTGAGGAAGCATGCTAATGGCCAAATATAAGGCCATTAGCATTATATAATGTTTAAAAATATAACAATTTAACTTTTTTTTTCCCCAATCTCCGATGTTTATGCATAGCGCAGTACCGTGCAAACGTGTGGCGCTCATAAAAACAAGAAAATAATTTAAAAAAAGCCACAAATAGGCATTTTCACTAAAAAGCTTATTCTGCCATGCAGGTGAATGGCAGGCTGAAGACAACATGGCCACTGAGTAGAGGTTGCTAAGAGGGAGAAGCTCAGTGTGAGAGATGTAACCATGCATTACTAGGCAATCCTATGCAAATGAGGATAAGGATAGTGAATCCCAATTTTCCCCAGCATGTGAGGCATGTCCCAAGAGTGTAAGAGTAGGAGTAGGTGAGTAGAAGAGTAGAATATAGGTGACAACATGAGGGTGTGTGTCAGACAGGCTGTAAGCTAATTGGAGCACAGTGGCTTGTGTTTGCTTTGAGTTGCTCAGGATTGCAAGAGGCGTGCCTACAGTTGTCCTATTTGAAAACCTCAAACCAAAGGTGCACACTGTTAAAAGATAGGAAACTCCTTGCAAACATGCACACAGCGTGTGTGCCTGTTTGCGCTTGTTTGTGCGGCACTGCCCCGGGCGGAAACAGAAAGGCAAAAGGAAGGAAAAAAAGTAGTAGGAAGTTAACCAAGGAGAACTAGCAGAGCTGCCAGGTGAAATATATCAGAATCAGCCAATTACACAGGCAGCAGACTAGCCCAGCCCAGTCCAGCAATTTAAACTCTGCAAACACCATTCCCCCTTGTTTTTTCTCAAGAACTCTGCAACACTGTAGTATACAAAGAGGGAAATCTTAAAAAGCTTAAGTCAGACAAAATGTTAGGGGCTGCTCTTGCTATCATAAACCAACATGTGCAAGGTGCCGAGGGTGGTGATGTTGTGAATGCTGCTGAGCAACCCACAGTGAGGAGACGGAGAAGAGTGTACAGACACAGGGTAACCTACCAGGGGCTACATGAGCTGGAGATAGTGGAGCGCTATAGGGTGGACAGAGACCTCCTACAGCAAATTGTTGAGTTTGCCGGCCACACCTCACACACAGAACCAACAGAGGGGAACCCATCCCAGTGGATACCAAGGTATGTGTAGGCCTAAGAATACTAGCTACAGGTACATTGCAAAAACCAACTGGTGATATGATGGGGATTTCACAGGCATCAGCATCCAGGGTACTCCACCAGTTCCTGGATGCCATGTCAGCACATGTCGGTGACCACGTATATTTCCCCAATTCCCATGAGGCATTGGTCAGCAATATGCGTCTTTTCCACCAAATAGCAGAATACCCTGAGGTAGTGGGTGCAATAGACTGTACGCACATATGCATCAAAGCACTACCCAGTGAGTGGCGTAGGGTCTACATCAACCGCAAGGGCTTCCCCTCCATCAACAGCCAGTTTGTGTGTGATGCCCAGGGCATAATAATGAATATGTGTGCTGGATGCTCTGGAAGCTGTCACAATTCCCACATTTGGCATCTCACCCAGCTGTACAGAGATTTGCCAATGGGACATCCCTGAGGGTCACCTAATGGGGGATGCTGGATATGCACTGGAGCTGTCGTTGATGACACCCATCAGAAATGCACACACACCTGAACAAGAACTCTACAATGAGGCACACGCACAAACAAGAAACATAATTGAGCGTGTGTCTGGGATACTCAAGTCATGGTTCCGGTTCCTGGACACATCTGGTGGAGCCTTGCAGTACTCACCAACTACATGTACCCAAATTGTTATGGTATGTGCCATGCTACACAATATGATCCTGTGGAAACAGCTGCAGCAGGAACAGCATGGGGCAGGGCCAAACAGCCCCCCACCATTGCCAAGGCCTGCACAGACAAAGCGTGACTCAGAGGAGGAACAACCTGAGCCTGCCCCAGTAGGCAGAAGGAGGCATGCCCAGCATGCCCTGACCTTGGCAAAGAGGCAACACATAGCACATACAATGACTCATTAGGAACCCTGGAAATGACACCTCTCTCTAACTCGCACGTACAGTAAAAGGGATGCCTAACCTGACACTACCTGTTTTCAAACATGTATAGGGAATGTACTATGTGCATCCGACAAAAGCAGCCCTGCAGCACCACCTGAGGCATGAGTGCCCTATTTAAGCAATATAAAGCACTGCTAAGCACATTTTACCAGTATTGAGAATATTTAAATACAATTGGGCGTAGCTGCGCACTGCGCTAACCAGCGCAACATCGGGCAACGTTGGGCAAAGTCGAGAAAAGTCGAGTAAACACGTTCACACCTGCTTTACTGTTCCCTAACCAGTCAGGTCTGCCCAGCAGGAAAATAAAAAGCAGTGACAGGGCTTGAACTCAGGATACTGTGCATTATAGTCACAGTACTGAACCACTAAGCCATGACAGCATTTCACTGGCAAAGACACAAGTTAAGTCACTCACACATACCAGATGGGGGGGGGGGGGTTACATACCTAACAGTCACAGCCAGCAGGACAATTGTAGACAAACGCAAACAAAAACAAATGCTGTATCATGCCCTCTGAAGAGGCATATGAGTAACCTCCCCCCCAGGCCTATGCAGACAGATAACAGCAGGCCAGGCAGTGTGATATGGGTTGGGTAGGCTATGATGTCACAAACTAATATGCACATAATTGGAAGCTAAGGTCTGTAGTACAGTGGTATGCCTCAAGCCAGTATGATAGGCAACAGTACAGACTGAAATGGAGTACCTGACATAGCAGTGCAGGCCTAGCAAATGTGTATAAGTGTCAGACCCCTCATCCTACGTACACCCACAGTAACAATGAGGTATGCCCCCCAGGTAGAAATGTACAAATAATAGCTGTCCCCCCTGTATGTAGAAATGTTGATAACAAATTTAGCAAATGTCAGTCAACAACATACTGAAAGGTCATACTGGGCATGCTCACACAAACAAACGAAGCAAATGTCAGTCAACAACATACTGAAAGGTCATACTGGGCATGCTCACACACTTAAACAAACGAAGCAAATTTCAGTCAGCAACATACTGAGAGGTCATACTGGGCATGCTCACACACTTAGGCCAGGTCTGAGTACAGCAGTGGGCCACACATATCTGGCAGTTGCAGTTCTTACTCCAGACACATGTCACTATTCAACAATCCTGCCTTGAGCACACAGTGATATGAAAACAGATGCATATAATATATTGGACCCCTGTCATAATAAAACTATGTAATACAAGTACTTAAGCTGTTCAAAGAAAGTGAAAATCCAAAGAAGATCAATACATTTCCAATCAGTATCATCAAGAAACAATGAGCACTCCTAACATTATCCAAGCCATGTTCTGCCAAAAATATTGCCAAAGAGTTCATAGAGAACCATGAAGCTTTCTTTAGCTATGTCATAAATATCAATGCAAACTCATATATGTTCTGTGTCAGTGCAAAGTGTAAATGAATACATGTACATGACTGACATTGCCATCATCTTGTCAGACAGGTTCATACATATTTACCCCCCTCTCACTGACAAAAGGGCCCATTACCATACCTGGAGACTGTGAAAACCCAGAAATCACATATACAATGGTTAAACAGCTCTATCCAAACCTAAAAACACGGTGTCTATGGGAAGACATGGTGTCCCTGGCTGTGTCATATGTGAACTCCAAAACAAACAGACCCTGCACCTGAACAGTCTGTTGAGATTCACCCTCTGTACAGGATATGAAACTGTTGAATGGGTTACAGCAATGTTTGACACACTCCACAAGTATTGGTGCACAACAGACCATGGGAACTATTGTCTTATAAGCCTAATAAGCCTGATCTGCAAGGCCATGGAGTCCATCATTATGGAACTCATAAACAGAGCTATTGGGAGCCTACAAACACCCAACCCTCCCCATTTTGGTTTGGTCAGGGGCAGATCATGGTCCCTAAACCTGCTAGACAGTTTTCAAGGCAGTTACCCAGGACATACATCAATGAAATGAGCTCCGCACGGCCTACATAGACCTTGAAAAGCCCTTTTCCAACATCCCACACACATGTCGTATCCACAAAATCAACAACCTGTGCATAAACACGTTTGTCATCTGATGGATTGTCAACTGGGGCACAGATAGATCCCACAAGGTAAGAATTGTGGCCTCCCTGTTGGACTGTAAGCTGGTAACAACTGCTGTCCCCATGGCTCAGTCCTGGGACCCCTCCTGTCTGGTGTATACTTTTCAGAAATACAGTCAAACATACAAGGGTTATGGTTAGCAAAGTTTGTGGATGACTGCAAAAAGGTTGTCATAATCGATGTGTGGGACAACAGAGACATCCTTAAAAAGGGTCTCTGGCAGATGTGGTGTCAAAATTATGGCCTCAAGCTACAGTTATACAAATACCACATAGGTGCCAACACCCTAAATATGGAGGTAATAATAAGGGATCTATGGACATGTGGATAGTCATCTCTACTTTCAGAAACACATTCACAAAGTGGTTAGAAAATCATGCTATGTGTTTCCACAAATTGCCAAAGTCTTTGCATGTAGGTCAAAGGAGGTTCCCTCTACTCAGTCATCAGACCCATCTGAGACTACCATGACACACTTGCGATGAATCTGACTAGGCACCTTCAGCAGCTGGAAAGACCACTGAAGTACCTCAACAAGGGGATTACTGGCCTCAAACAGTTGCCCCATGCAACAAGACTGAAGTAACTCAATCTGTACTCTGTTGCATACTGTCTGCTCAGACGATCTCTGCCCAACAGACAGGTCCATGTCCAATGCAGAACTGATGTACATGCTCTATCTGAAGTAAACCCAAGCTCACTGCACCACATGCTCTAGGGATATAATCATCACAACAATAAATAGAACATGTTGGAGGGATACATTACTAACTCACAGACTTCCCTTGCTTTGTGATAGGTTCCCAACCTACATTAAGCTGAGTCCCTCACTGACACTCTTCCAGAGGAGCCTTGATGAGTGCATGTGAAACTGAACTGTCACACCATGGATCACTTCATCAGCTCTACTACACAGAGGCATAGGGAACTAACCCCATGTGTGGTGATAGCTGTGCATTCTGGCCATACTAATATATGCCTTCAGGCAGACAGCCTATTACCAACCTATGTACCTATATATGTAGGGGGAACACAGTATAATAAGCCAAAGATGGATGGGCAAAGATGTGTGTAAGAGGGTGACCATGACATGGAGCCATCCAGGACTGTCCCACCCAGCACACATCCCAATGGCACAAAAGACATCAGCTGCAAATCTCACCAACTGTACACAATAGCCACCAGTATCTGTAAGCATTACAGTGTATGTGGTGCATGTGCCTACTGTACAACATGACTGTACAATGAAGTACACATCTACTATCTGTAGACATGTACCTGTCACATAGGTTCATAGGTATGTAGTAGACTATCTTCACAAAGGCATATATTAGCCTAGGCAAGTTGTGCAGCTTTCACCACCCCATTGGTTAGTCTCCTAAGCCCTAGTTATAATAGTTAGTACCCTAAGCCCCTTTCTAGTGGGGCTGCTGATGTGAGGCCTGATGTGAATTGTCTGTTTCCCATCCACTCATCAAGGTTCCTACTGAAGAGTATCCGTGAGGGGGTCTGTCTGATGTACAGTGGGATTCTGTTTCACAGTAAGGCAAGTCTCTGGGATGGTACTCTGTCCTGCCAGCATGTTGTATTCATTGTTGTGATGAGGTTCATATCCCTGGAGTGTGTAGTGTGACTCAATTTTGTTATCCTTAGATGGAGCATGTTCAACAGTTATGTATTGGACATGGCTCTGTATGTTAGGCAGTGTGTGCCTCTGAGTAGGCGGTACGCAAAGGAGAACAGATTTAGTTTTACCAGTTGTGTTACATAACACAACTGTTTGAGGCCAGTAATCCTCTTGGTGAGGTACCTCTGTGGACTCTCCAGCTGCTGGATATGCTTAGTTGAGTACATCCAAAATGGTGCATTGTACTCAGTGATGGGTCTGATGACTTGAGTAGAGGGCCACCAGTACCTCTTTTGATCCTGATGCAAACCCTTTGTTGATTAGGTGGGCCACAGAGGATTTCCTAATCACTTTGGCAACATGGTTGTCAAAGGAAAGATGACTATCTACTTGTGTCCCCAGATCCCTTATTACCCTGTCAGTGTTTAGGGGGTAACACCTATGTGGTAGTTTCTGGGTACTTTGTTTTCCCCAAAGGGGATTACTATGCATTCTTTCACATTGAGCTTGAGGCTATGATCCTGACACCACACATCTGTCTCATAGAGTCCCTTCTGGAGAATATTTGTGTCATCCGGGGAATCTATTATGGCAAACACTTTACAGTTCCCAGCAAATTTAGTCAACCACAACCCTCCTGTGTTGGCATGTACTTCTGAGAAGTATATACCAAACAGGAGGGGCCCCAGTACTGAACCCTGGGGGACACCAGTTGTTACTGGTTTAGAGTCTGACATGTAGCCAGCAACTCTTAATTTGTGGGATCTATCTGTGAGCCAGTTTGCAATCCATCTTGTGATGTATGGATTTATGCCCAGGTTGGTGAGTTCATCTATGATACCTGACTGGGGAATGATGTCAAAGGCCTTAGCGAGGTATAGGTAGGCTGTGTGGAGCTCCTTTCAATCATCTGTAGCCTGGGTAACTGTCTCAAAGAAATCCACCCAGTTAAGGAGGCATGCTCTGCATTTGACGAAGCCAAACTGGGTGTGCTCAACTGTGTAAAGGTTCCCAATGTCTTTATTGTTGACTTCCATTAAGATTGGCTTCATTGCCTTGCAGATCAGACTCGTCAGGCTCATAGAGCGGGAATGCCAAGGGTCTTTTGTGGCCCCACCCCTGTGGAGTGGGAAGAGCATTGCCGTGCAACATTCTATGGGTACATATCCTGTAGAGAGGATGTAGAGAGAGGTGTAGGTATCCTTGATGAATATGGATACATCCCCACCCTATGTGCTATGATCCAGGTTCTGATGCTGGAAGGTATGGAATGAGTAGTATCCTGGTAGTGCTGGTGTGCTCTCTGGAGCTTTGAACTAGGTTTCTGTTACTGCACAGAAATCAATATTCTCCATACTGAGAAGTGCCTCAATTGTGTGCATTTGGAGGCTGAGACTTCTGGCAATGAGTAGCATTTAGCTTACTTTGGGATTAGGAGGATGGCCTAATGGTTAAGGTGTTTGCCTTACAAATACAAGATGCAGGGTTTGAGTCTCACAAAGGATAATTGGCTTGGCTTAAAATGGCTCGCAAGGGCGGTTAGCTTAGTACTAACCTATGAACCTTTGTGGTTATTTGTGTTGGTTACAGGGTTTGGTTTGTCCTGAGTGACTAGTGTTCCACACCTGAAGTCAGCACCTCATTAGTCTGATCATAAGCTAATTACTCTACATATCCACATTTTGCCCCCACCCCCCATTATGGAAATCATGTTAAAAAGTTTCTCCAAAGCCAACTTCATGCTTATTAAGACAGAAGTGGTGAATTTCATGACACCCATGCAGACGGACAACAGACCTCTCAACCAATCGGGGACAAATTTCAACAGAATCAGGGACAAGTCATGAAAAAATCAGGGACACTTTTAAAATATTAGTGCTATTAACTTGAAACATTGACAGAATCAGAGCATATGAATTAATACACATTTTCTGAAGTAAAAGAGGTCTATAACTCTTAATTATTGTCATTATTCATTAAGTGTAATTCACCACCTTTCCTCCAAAAGTCACTAGTTTTAGGAGGGATTAAGAGGGACAGAGCTAAAATTTGAGTCAAAATCAGGGACATCCCTGAAAATCAGGGACAGTTGAGAGGTATGACGGACAATGCAGTTACAATTACTGCATCCTACACAATTGCACTTTATAAGCACTTACATGAGTGCATGGATCGTGCTATCCCAAACAGAACCAAGATGCTATCCTCCAAAAAACGGAAGCCAATCTGGTGGTCCCCTGCCATATACACAATTGCACTTTATAAGCACTTACATGAGTGCATGGATCGTGCTATCCCAAACAGAACCAAGACGCTATCCTCCAAAAAAAGGAAGCCAGTCTGGTGGTCCTCTGCCATAAACAAACTGTACAACAGAAGGAAGAAACTGTTGCAAAAGAGAGTAAAATCCCATGAGTGGATGAGCTCCCTGGTCAGCCTCAGTAAAAAGCTGCAATCCCTGATAAAATCCTCCAAAGCTAGTTACGAAAACAAAATCACCACTGATTCTAAAGACAACCACAAAGCATTCAATAGCTATGTCAAGAATCTCAATGGCAACACTCAGATCTGCTCTAAGTTACAGCACAATGGCACAAGTATACAGACCCAACTGATATTGCCAACATCCTGGCAGATAGGTTTAGTGTTAACTTTACCCCCCTCTCACCCATTAAAGAGCCCATCTCTATACCGGACAAATGCAAAGTTCCTGTAATCATGGCTGCACAGGTAAAAATCACACTCTCCAAAGCCAGAAACACAGCATCCATGGGACCAGACAACATCCCAGGCTGCTTTCTACACGAACTACAGAACGAACTGGCACCACACCTAAGTACCATGTTCAATCACAGCCTAACCTCAGGCTTTGTGCCTGCTGAATGGCACACAGTGATGGTTATCCCACTACACAAGGGGAGAGCCACCACGGACCCTGGGAATTAGTGCCCCATTAGCCTCATGAGCCTGGTCTGCAAGGCCATAGAACGTATCATCATGGAACTTATAAACAAAGACATTGGTAATCTCCAAACTCTGGACCCCAACCAGTTTGGGTTTGTAAAAGGCAGATCATGTCTCCTAAATCTGATAGATTTCTTTGAAGCAGTCACCAAAGCCGTAGACAAGGGTAAGGTAGTTCACACAGCCTACCTAGATCTTGCCAAGGCTTTCGACACCATCCCCCACTCTGGAATTATAGATAAACTAACTAAACTAGGTATAAATCCCTATGTCACAAGATGGGTTGCCAACTGGCTCACTGACAGAACCCACACTGTGAAAGTAGCAGACTCCAAATCCGACTTCAGACCAGTGACAAGTGGAGTATCACAGGGTTCAGTCCTGGGTCCTGTCCTGTTTGGCATCTACGTCTCAGAAGTAGAGGCTAAAACAGAAGGTCTTTGGCTAATGAAGTTCGCAGATGACTGCAAACTAGGAGCCATAATCAAAACTACTAATGATGTGGACATCCTACAAAAGGGCCTCACTGAGACAGATGCCTGGTGTCAAAGCCATGGCCTCAAGTTCAATGCTAAAAAGTGCATTGTCATCCCCTTTGGTAAAAACTCTGTACCCATGAACTACAACATTGGTGATGGTATACTTAACACCGAAAGTGTGATGAGACCTTGGGACACAGGTGGACAGTAGTCTCTCCTTTGATAATCACATTGTCACAGTAGTCAGGAAATCCTTTTATGTGGCACACCTCATCACAAAAGGTTTCTCATCCAGAAAAAAAGAGGTCATTGTTCCCCTCTACTCATCACTCATTAGATCCATTATAGAGAACAATGCCCCTTTTGGTATGTACCTCACAAGACATTTACAACAAATGGAAAGGCCACAGAAATACCTCACAAAGAGAATTACCGGCCTCAAACACATGCCCTACACAGACCATTTCAAAAAACTTCAGCTTTACTCCATTGCATATCGCCTACTCAGAGGTGATCTCTACCTAACATACAAAGCTATGTCAAATCCAGAGCTGTTGGACATGCTCTGCTTAAAGAAATCCCAGTCCCTCCGAGCTACACGCTCTAGGGACCTAAACCTTGTCACCACAATAAACAGAACATGCCGGAGGGATAGATTCCTGTCCCAGAGACTTCCCTTACCCCGGAATAAACTACCTATCTATATCAAACAAAGCTCCTCATTAACACTCTTCAAGAAAAATCTTGATGATTGGATGTGAAATAGGTAATTCACCCCGGGGATCACTTCTGTGTCTCTGCTCGACAGTGGCACAGGAAAATAAATTTCTTGGGTGGCAAAAGCCAGGGTACCTTTTTGGATGGGCTTGTATAGGCCCCAGGGCCGATAGCCTAGTACCTACCTATGAACCTATGAACCTATGAACCTTTGAGCCTTGCCTAAAAAAGGTAATATGGGGACAGAAAGAGCCTTGGCCAGTATTCAGAAGCATAGGGGTGACAGGTGCAAACCATCTCTAGTGAAGCAATGAGGCTTGCCTATCATGTCATCACAGGCAGGCAGAGGCTGGATCCCCATGTAGGTGAAGGTAAGATGTTACTCAAGGTCAGGGTCATACCAGCCTGGGCTACATGATCATAGAGCTACTATATATCTCTTGTCATGTTGTCCTGGGAGGTATGTCTCAGATCATTTACACTGACATGTACAAAGAACATGTCATATATGTACCTGTTCTGGAGTGATGTAAGTGCTTGTGTTATGTGGCGGATCATAGCACCTGACAGACAACTGACAGTAACCTTCCCCTTGTCCAGCCGAGTGAGTGGAACATCTGTGTGCCTGACTATGGAGTCACCTATTACTAGTTTGTTGGGTATGTTGTTTTGCTGTAGGGCCTGTTGTGAGGCACACTGCTTTGGGGTATTATGTGTTTTCTGGTGTGTGCTTAGAGGTGCATGTTGCTTGTTTGTCTGCTTAGGAGGACACTCTCTCTTTTTCAGATTAATATTTGTATTCTCTGAGTATGGTAATGTGTATTTATGTATGTGTTTTGCTGGTGCTTATATTGCAGGTCTATGTCAGACTGTTGGTGTTGTGGTTGTATGACCCTACTCCTCTTGTCTGTATTGTCCAGTATTGGGTTGACAGAGCTTAGCCACCGGTTTGACCCTGTGTGTGCCAGCATGTGGTGCATCAACCCATATATGATATGGTCATGGCCTATGCATACAATACACTCACAATACACCTAATATGATAAGCCTGCTGAGGTTAGCAAATCTGAAAAAAACATTTGGGCAAACTGTCAGCAAGTAATGTTTGTATTGCACCCTATAACTCCATATTGCTTGCTGAAGTGTAAAGACATACTTAGTTTGAATTAAGAACCCCACACTTGCCAAGTGTGTGTGTGTGTGTGTGTGTGTGTGTGTGTGTGTGTGTGTGTGTGTGTGTGTGTGTGTGTCTGTCTCTCCCTGGAGAGAGAGCAACCTTTTTGGAGACTACTCACACCCCTTAAAAGTGGTATACTCATCTTTGTCAAGTCTGATGATGTCACCATCCTACAAATATACCTGTGGAAAGGTGAAATCCTAGTAATGTGTATAGCACGTTGTGTAAATATATACTACTGTAGTATCATAATGTAATTACATAGGGTTTGAATCCTGCACTTTCCAACTGTGT
The DNA here is from genome assembly GCF_019279795.1 of Protopterus annectens. Classification (NCBI taxonomy): domain Eukaryota; kingdom Metazoa; phylum Chordata; order Ceratodontiformes; family Protopteridae; genus Protopterus; species Protopterus annectens. The sequence continues at coordinate 1,116,897,453 of NC_056729.1, forward strand.
GTGTGTGTCTCCCTGGGGAAGAGCAACCTTTGTGGAGACTACTCACACCACTTAAAAGTGGTATACTTATCTTTGTCAAGTCTGATGATGTCACCATCCTACAAATATACCCGTGGAAAGATGAAATCCCAGTAATGTGTATAGCATGTTGTGTAATTGTGTACTACTGTAGTATCTTAATGTAGTTAGGTAGGGGTTTGAATCCTGTTCTTGCCAAGTGTGTGTGTCTCCCTGGGGAAGAGCAACCTTTTTGGAGACTACTCACACCCCTTAAAAGTGGTATACTCATCTTTGTCAAGTCTGATGATGTCACCATCCTACAAATATACCTGTGGAAAAATGAAATCCCAGTAATGTGTATAGTACGTTGTGTAAATGCGTACTGCTATAGTATCATAATGTAGTTAGGTAGAGGTTTGAATCCTGTGCTTGTCAACTGTGTGTGTGTGTCTCCCTGGGGAAGATCAACCTTTTTGGAGGCTACTCACACCCCTTAAAAGTGGTATACTCATCTTTGCCAAGTCTGATGATGTCACCATCCTACAAATATACCTGTGGGAAAATAAAATCCCAATAATGTGTATAGCACATCGTGTAAATGCATACTGCTGCATTATCATAATGTAATTAAGAAGGAGTTTGAATCTCTCACACACTAAGTGTGTGTATGACACCGTTGGTCAATGTGAAGTGGATTTTGATTTTTCTAGTGTATGACATATCACAATGACAACTGTATGTGCATTACACATGTAAGGTAGCTGTGGGGCAAAGCCATATACATACATGTGACCTCAATTATTTCATAGGTGGGTACTCTGCTTTCTCCATGAAAGCATCTGTTATCTTTGTCAGAGTGTGCTGGTGCTTTCCAGACCTTGGGTCACTTCTGTATGCTTGTGACAAGCTTAGCCACTGCAGTGATCCCTGGGCTACATCTTCTGTTTCACATCCACTCATCACAGTTTCTATTGAAGAGTGTGAGTGAGGGTTTATGCTTGAGGTATATTTGAATCCTGTTCTAAAGCGAGCAAAGTCTGGCAAAGATGACTAATCATTATAGGTGTGCAACAACCTCTGTGGAACTGCATGCAAACCCTTTATTGCTTATGTGCTCCACAGAGGGATTTCCAAAACCCTTTGGTAATGTGATTATCAAAGGAGAGATGACTAAACACATGGCTCTATGTATACATTAGTACCTCTTCCACATTTTGGGGACTACTACCTACATGGTACTCTGGGGATAACTATGCTTTCTTTGGCTTATAGCTTTACAGCATGAGTTTGACACCAGGTATCTGTCTCTGTGATACCCTTTTGGAGGATGTGTGTGTCATCTGGCGAATAAAGTATAGCCCACAGTATGCATTTTCATCAAACATGGGCAGACATAGCCCTACTGTGTTTGCTTGCACCTAAGAAAGCTATATGCCAAACAGGAGTGGTCCCAGGACTGAGTGCAGGTGAATACCACTTGTTACTGGCATAGAATTGTACATGGAGGCAGCAAATGTTACTGTGTGTCCTACATCTGTGCGTCAGTTGTCAATCCATCATCTAACAATTGTTTATGGTCAGTCTGTTGAGGTTATGTATAATACCAGAATGTGGGATGTGTATGAATTGCTGGTGAGCTATAGCTTGGCTGTGTGGACCTCCCCTCCATCACCTATAGCCTTGTTAACTGGCTTGAAGTCTACTAGGTGTAGGAGCCATGATCTGGCCTTTTGAGAACCTTAGTGGGTATGGTGCAGTGTTTGCAGGTTCATAATGTCTCTGTTAATGAGTTCCACAAAGCTGTGCTCCATCGCCTTCCAGATAACATTTGTCTGGCTTACAGGGTGAGGGTTTCCAGGATCTGTTGTAGTTCTACCCTTAATCAATTTATGTTAACATTTGCACTGGGTGTGACGAGGGTGGACAGGATTAGGAATAAGTATATTAGAGTGTCAGCCCAGGTTTGAAGGTTAGTAGACCAAGCCAGATAGGCAGGATTAAGTTGGTTTGTATATGTGCTGAGGAAGGATGCAGAGTATATTGTGAAATAGATGCTAAGGATGAAGCCGCCAGGTAACAGGAAAAGAGGAATGCCTAAGATGAGGTTTATGGCTGTGGTGAGAGAGGACATGCAGGTGGATAGTGTGACAGTGCAAAATGCAGAGGGCAGGAAGAAATGGAAACAGATGATCTACTGTGGCAACCCCTAATGGGAGCATCCAAAAGGAGAAGACGAAGAAGAAGACGTAGCTCAACACTTGTGAACTGTGAACACCATTACTGTGCATCATTCCTCAAGTATATAACCTGTATAGAGGCTGCATCTGGACAGAGTGTTAGGTGAGTGGTGACTTCATATGTCAGCTTGTCTATGACACAGCCAGGGACACTGTCCAGTACCATTGCCACTGTGGTTTGGACTTTGGTAAAGAGATGTTTTAACTAGAGTGTCTGTAAATCATCAGGTTTTGCATTCTTCAGGTCTGGAAATGTGGCCCTTGTGTAACGACAGGGTGGTGAAATCCACATTCAAACTGTCTGGCAAGAAATTGGTAATGTCAGTCAGATAAGTGTACTTTGTGACCATTTACATGAACTGTGATTTCCCCTGTAGATTATAAACAACACTAAAGAAAGCTTTAGTGTTGTCTTTGAAATCCTTGCCATTTTGCATTTTGAAGCTTGCCTTGTATGTTTAATGGGGCTTGTATTTTCCCAATGACACTGACCAGACAGGTTATCCCTTCTTGGTATGTAACTCTTTTTTGGTACAATTTCACACCTTCTATTATATATTTAGTTTATGGCAGGGGTCCATGAGACTAATGCACTTTTACTGTATAAGTGAGAATTTCTTGTGTTTGTGATAGCACGGTCCATGCAACCCTGTAGGTGAACAGTGTGTATTACTAAAGTATTATGCAGCTGGGACAGTGTTAACCTTAGTAATGTAAACCAATGACAGATAGCAACAACAGTATCACCCACAGCACAGTGGCAACCCGTGTCATACACACACATGCGTACTCAAGTTCCAAAATGTGTGTAGTACAATGCATACTGGCCACCAATAGAAACTATGGAGTGTTAACACTGGCCAATACAGGGCATGTCACACTGCCCATGTGTCCAATATGCATGTACATGCAGACAGTGCATCTCCACCATGTTCACAAATGGACACCTGCAAACGTGTGTTGCACACACCCCACACTTACTATCCACTGTATAATGCATGTTGACACAACTACACACATCAGCCAAGTGGCACATGCACAAACAAAACACAACTGGAATAAACACTGGTGAAAACAATACAACATTGCTAATTACAGCTTTAATGCATCATGCCTGCTCAGCTACACCTTCAAGGATATCATTACACTTTACTGCTGACAATATGCTATACTTTATTAAAGTCACCCTATGCATCAGCACCATGTTAGCCTGCTTCTGCATCAATGTTACAGATGACAGGAGGTGGCACAGGTTTCATCATATGCACAGGGTGTGTTGTTGGTTTGCCAGAGGCCTACACTGAGCCATACAATCGACGTGTGTGTGAGTATGCGTGTGAGGACCATGAGTACTGTTATGGGCCAATGTTGATGTCATGTGTGCGGGTATGTGTTTGCCCTAGGTTTCTGGTTTATGTGTGTGTGTCTGCATGCACACAGTTCCACCATGTGGCTGCCATATACGGGGATTTGTGAGACAGCTGCAGACTGTACCTGGCAGGCTTTACTGATCACTATCTCTGGCCATGGATACAGAACTTGTGCCTGGCAGGGTTACTACAGACAGTATCAGGTACTAAGCCAGATTGGGTACTATCCGAAGAGGTTGACAAATGTCCACTGGATCCAGGTCCCTGCTTGGACTGGCCAGAGCCGTGTGCACATGGTCTGCTAGGACGGTCTATGGATAGCCCCCCCAACATTGCTGGGGCTGGTACTGGCAATACGGGAGCAGCTGTGACTTGCTGGACATCCACGGTGACCTCCAGCTGGTGATGTTGCTGGCATACCTCCACGTCGACATCTCAACCATCTCGTACTGTCCTGACACATGGACATGACATTGTAGAGGACAGCAAATGTCTCACCCCAATGTCTATCAATGACCTCAGTGTAGTTACGTATGGCACCTGCTAGATCACGGATACTGTCATTTACAAAGGTGTAATGAGCCCTCTGTGCCCTTAGCCCCTGTCTGGTATACCGCTCCATTTTTGTCTGTGGCTCCATGACAGCCTGGAATATGCATGTGGTAGAAAGAGGTGTGGTATGTCTGCCAGGAGCATGATGACCAGCAGTGACCTGACGAGAACCCCTGGGCATCTGCCTATGTTGTACCATTCCAGACATTTGGCTATGGCTGCTGTGTCCTGATACATGTTCCATAGATACCACACTGTCCTGGCCAATGCCAACCGTACACTGTCCCTCAGCTAAGGGCAATGGTGATGATGGATGTACAGGCAGTATGACTGTGTGCATAGATGGGGTGGAGACTTGTGTACTGTCAACTGGTGGCCCAACAACAGACCCTGACAAACCTGCCTGTGCCTCAACACACCTATCCTCATGATCACTGTCTGTCTCAGTGACATCAGGTTCCCTGCTGTACTGAACCAGTGCCATCTCACCACCTGTGAGAGGAAAACAGGAAACACACTTTAAGACCTGAACATGACTTCAGACCAAATGCACACATGCACACACATGCACACATGTGCACATGCACACATGCGCACATGTGTACATGTGCACATGCACACATGCACACACACAAAACTACACTCCTCCCAAAAGCAGACACACACAACACGAGCAATCACAGAACATACACAATAGCAGGTGATGGTGGAGTAAAGTATCACAAGCAAAACAGTCATATCATACATGTAGAAAAAAGAGATGTTTTAACTAGAGTGTCTGTGAATCATCATGTTTTACATTCTTCAGGTCTGGAAATGTGGCCCTTGTGTAATGACAGGGTGGTGAAATCGCATTCAAACTGTCTGACAAGAAATTGGTAATGTCAGTCAGATAAGTGTACTTTGTGACCATTTACATAAACTGTGATTTCCCCTGTAGATTATAAACAACACTAAAGATAGCTTTAGTGTTGTCTTTGAAATCCTTGCCATTTTGTATTTTGAAGCTTGCCTTGTATGCTTAATGAGGGCTTGTATTTTCCCAATGATACTGACCAGAGAGGTTATCCCTTCTTGGTATGTAACTCTTTTTTGGTACAATTTCACACCTTCTATTATATATTTAGTTTATGCCAGGGGTCCATGAGACTAATGCACTTTTACTGTATAAGTGAGAATTTCTTGTGTTTGTGATAGCACAGTCCATGCAACCCTGTAGGTGAACAGTGTGTATTACTAAAGGATTATGCAGCTGGGACAGTGTTAACCTTAGTAATGTAAACCAATGACAGATAGCAACAACAGCATCATCCACAGCACAGTGTCAACCCGTGTCATGCACACACATGCGTACTCAAGTTCCAAAATGTGTGTAGTACAATGCATACTGGCTACCAATAGAAACTATGGAGTGTTAACACTGGCCAATACAGGGCATGTCACCCTGCCCATGTGTCCAATATACATGTACATGCAGACAGTGCACCTCCACCATGTTCACAAATGGACACCTGCAAACATGTGTTGCACACACCCCACACTTACTGTCCACTGTATAACGCATGTTGACACAACTACACACATCAGCCAAGTGGCACATGTGCAAACAAAACACAATTGGAATAAACACTGTTGAAAACAATACAACATTGCTAATTACAGCTTTAATGCATCATGCCTGCTCAGCTACACCTTCAAGGATATCATTACACTTTACTGCTGACAACATGCTATACTTTATTAAAGTCACCCTGTGCATCAGCACCATGTTAGCCTGCTCCTGCATCAATGTTACAGATGACAGGAGGTGGCACAGGTTTCATCATATGCACAGGGTGTGTTGTTGGTTTGCCAGAGGCCTACACTGAGTCATACAATCGACATATGTGTGTGAGTGTGTGTGGGAGGACCATGAGAACTGTTATGGGCCAATGTTGATGTCATGTGTGTGGGTATGTGTTTGCCCTAGGTTTCTGGTTTATGTGTGTGTGTCTGCATGCACACAGTTCCACCATGTGGCTGCCATATACGGGGATTTGTGAGACAGCTACAGACTGTACCTGGCAGGCTTTACTGATCACTGTCTCTGGCCACAGATACAGAACTTGTGCCTGGCAGGGATGCTACAGACAGTATCAGGTACTAAGCCAGATTGGGTACTATCTGAAGAGGTTGACAAATGTCCACTGGATCCAGGTCCCTGCTGGGACTGGCCAGAGCCATGTGCACATGGTCTGCTAGGATGGTCTATGGACAGCCCCCTCAACATTGCTGGGGCTGGTACTGGCAATACGGGAGTGGCTGTGACTTGCTGGACATCCACGGTGACCTCCAGCTGGTGATGTTGCTGGCATGCGTCCACATCGACATCTCAACCATCCTGTACTGTCCTGACACATGGACATGACATTGTGGAGGACAGCAAATGCCTCACCCCAATGTCTATCAATGACCTCAGTGTAGTTACGTATGGCACCTGCTAGATCACGGATACTGTCATTTACAAAGGTGTAATGAGCCCTCTGTGCCCTTAGCCCCTGTCTGGTGTACTGCCCCATTTGTGTCTGTGCCTCCATGACAGCCTGAAATATGCGTGTGGTAGAAAGAGGTGTGGCATGTCTGCCAGGGGCATGATGACCAGCAGTGCTCTGACGAGAATTCCTGGGCATCTGCCTATGTTGTACCATTCCAGACATCTGGTTATGGCTGCTGTGTCCTGATACATGTGTCATAGATACTACACTGTCCTGGCCAATGCCAACCATACACTGTCCCTCAGCTAAGGGCAATGGTGATGATGGATGTACAGGCAGTATGACTGTGTGCATGGATGGGGTGGAGAATTGTGTACTGTCAATTGGTGGCCCAACAACAGACCCTGACAAACCTGCCTGTGCCTCAACACACCTATCCTCATGATCACTGTCTGTCTCAGTGACATCAGGTTCCCTGCTGTACTGAACCAGTGCCACCTTGCCACCTGTGAGAGGAAAACAGGAAACACACTTTAAGACCTGAACATGACTTCAGACCACATGCACACATGCACACATGTGCACATGCACACATACGCACATGCACACACACAAAACTACACTCCTCCCAAAAGCAGACATATACAACACCAGCAATCACAGAACATACACAATAGCAGGTGATGGTGGGGTAAAGTATCACAAGCAAAACAGTCATATCACACATGTCAGCATGCAGGACATGTGTTGCTCAACAGCATGCAGTGCAAGTGTAGTCAGTCCTTGCTACTAACAGTATACATAGCTTTGATGCATGTGTTTTGTTATTAGGTGATGGCCCTCCCCCTGGAACACAATGCATACATGGACACAACATTGCTGTGCAGGTATTCATAACCCTGTGATGTACTGTGCACCATAACTCACAGGTGCACATACCATTGCTGGATGTGTATCTGTGTGTCAGATAGGTATCAAATGCTGATTACAGCCTCTGTGTCTTTAGCAAATAATTGTGGACACATTTTTAGCACATGCATGATGAGTATTCACACAACATCACCAGTGGTGCATGGATAATTGATGGAGTACCATTTGGCCACATACCCAATGTACGGTACTTATGGTGAGTGTAGATCATATTGTGGACATGCCAGTCTCATCCATGACATGGCATGCTAAAACACAACTGCATATTTAAACACTACACATACCCAATATGTGTCATATGACCTAGTCACTCAATAGCATCACAAGACATATATGTGTCAGTTGTGCAAATGGTGATTGGTATGCATACTGTTTAGAGGTGTATATGTGTGCACACACACATCATTATTGTTTGTAGCAATGAGAGCTATGTGTAGTACTGTGGTTACAATAACTGGATGGGGTATAGTACCATAGGCCATCATTATGAAGCGTCAGGTGGACATTCAAGGCTACAAATGTTTCACAAACCAGCACTAATCATGCTGTGCTGGAACTGTACTACCTTGGCTAAATTCACCATTTCACAACCAGTTGTTACGTAAGTTTGTAAGGAGGCCAATAAGGAGCATTCCCTGACATGAATGTGTAGTGTGTTGCAGAGTTTTTAAATGCCCCAGGATAGGCCTCTACCCCTCAGGTATATTATGTGTAATGTGTGGATGAGATTTTGGATACTGGTGTGTGTCTTTACAGAGGGTTTGGAAATCCTTTATGTGTAGCATGTTAAAATGCTCTGTGTATGACATAGATGTGTATGTTATGTGCATGTTGAGTATCAACTGTGCCTATCCAATGGTCACTACAGTCTAGCCACATTTGTTTGAGATGGTCTGGGTATTGCATGTGTTTAAGGCAGCTAATCACATTAGTGAGATGTGCGTGCTCTTACACCAAACATGCACAGCATGCATTATGGGTAGGTGTGTTACATGTGTACATGGCCTACACCTTAACTATGACATGCAGTTTTTATTTACAATAATAAATGTAGAACACACTCACCAGCATCTGTCCGCTGCCTTGATGTCACCCCAGAGTTACCTACATAGAGATGAGACAGTTTGTCAGTGGCCACAACTGTGGCATTGCTACTGTGTGTTTGCAATCTTACAGTACAACAACAGTTTACATTCACAGGGCTACAGATTATGTTCCAAATGCTCAGTATTGCACAACAACAGGCTCCACATCTTTGAACAACACACTCCACATCTCACATATGCATGATCTACCAATACAGATAACTGTAGTCTGCAGATAAGCCATGTTACCTGCATGCTCCATGTGTGCTTGCTGGGTGGCTCCAACCTCCACCATGGTGTATGTCTGCTGCTGTTGTTGGGCAGGTGCCACCAGGCTCATGAGCAGCTCCTCCACTCTGGTGAGGGGGGATGGATATTAACACCACCCCCTGTTGCAAGCTGTTCTCTACGCACATCAGCGGCATGCTGATGGACATGTCTGAGAAGATCACTGCAGTGGTGGCGTACCTGCTCATATGTGCGGTTATGCAGGCCTACCTCATTGACCCTGCAGACAACATCTAAACACATTGCAGTACGCTCCTACTGGTCCTGGCTGGTTCGTGAAAACATGAGACGGTAGTGCTGAATCATACTGCTAGTGATGATATCATCTTCAGCACTACTGTAACTCGGGTTCCTGTGGTGGGCCATGATCCCTGGAAAACATAAATACAAAAAATATGTCTGAGCAAGTCATATGGCACATTTAACATTATACAGTACAGATATCACTGAACTGCCATATACAGCAACATATAAGCTAACCAAGAGTGAAACACTGTAACTGCCACTTATCACTGCTCACCCTACAACTGCTTGAAAGTGCCTTGCTCACTCTCTATATAATGAACCATGTTCTGCACAGCAACAAAATAAAATCACTATATAAGACTATACAAGAGTACCTGGCCCATTGTATGCAACACGATGCACCACCTAGCCACAGCAGATATACATCAAGCTGATGTGTAAAGAAATATATCATCCATCACAATCAGTATAAGGTCCAGCAAATGTATTACTATTATACCACACAACTTGTTAATGCCAAGCCCATGGCCAAAATATGTGCACAATTGGGAATATAGGTCACATACTGCTGTAGTATACTATGAATGTTGCTAGATATGCAGTTATATGTATTACCACACATATGTCAAAGGACATGTTACAGACATACCCACATACACACATCAGACATAATTACAGGACACAAAGGTATGACAAGGTATGATAAGCTTTCAGTGTGTACTATACAGTATTGTGTGTCAGTACTTACACAACCTTAATCTTGAGAAATGTAATCTGTGATGAATACAGGGACCACACAAAACAGTGGATGCAAGCAATGTGGACATACACCATACTTTGCTGTACAGGCCCAGAGCTTCATTTAGTACTACAGTACACAAAGGATTTGCATTCAACATCGGTACCAATCAATAATCATAGATGTAGTGCTTTAGCCTCCAATGACACACCCTAATTAAAATCAAGGGACTTAATCACACAGTATGCAATAGCACTTGTTCTGCCTAGCAACAGAATACACAGCTTTTGCTAGGATCAAAGCAAGGACCCATAATACCATAACATAAATAGTTTCCCACTAAGCTATCACACAGATACATATCTTTGACGTATTCACAAACATATTGACCATCACAGTCAGTCAACAGTGCAGAGAATCTATTGCAACAAGTAGATATAGGTGTGTATGAGTATATATGAATATATATATATATATATATATATATATATATATTATATGCATATATATATATATATATATATATATATATATATATATATATATATATATATATATATATAGAGGCACATATACATTTCACCTTTCATAGTGAGAATATCAATTATACAAAGGATGTAAGGTGTACAGTAATGTAATAAAATTGCACAGTCTTGGGATAAATGCATTAAAGGTGTTCACAGCCCAGGTAGCTTTAGCAGGCCTTACTGGCTTCAACATTGCAAACTGAATAAACCACCCACACTGTTTAACCACCACATGTTATATACCAGCACTGTATGCTGTCTTGTTTGTCACACACTAAATCATACAGATATGCGCATACTAACCTTCACCAACATATATATCTCCCCCCTTCGCAAACAGTTGTAAAATGTCCCCTGCTCTATGCACATATACAGATGTGAATATATATGACACATATATATTTCTCCGTATGTGTGTGGCATACACACACATGGTCTACACTGTTGTAAGTCACTGGACCTCACAGTTGAAATTTTGGGGTTTGCTGCAACACAAACAGGTGTCACATATGAACACAGACTAACATTGGGGGTGTATATGGCAACAGATGCTAGATAAGCATACTAGACTGCTTCAGCAGTTGCCAATGCTAAGCTACACTTTAATATGACTACCATGCATGTGTTGTTGTGTCACATCCATGTTTATATAATGTCAGCGCTAATCCTCCCAACAGCCATCGGCCACACTACTGTACAGAACACAGATAACATGATCAGATCTTTAACCTTTAATGCTGAGCTACACATTTCACAGGTATGTCCCACTGCCCACAGGTACACACAGTATTGTCCATAGCAGTAGTTAAGCAGAACAGCTGTGCATAAAGAAGTACTGCTGCCACATATGAATGTTTCACATTATGTAGACTATTCTTCAATGACATCTACTACATGCCAGTAAATACATATGTGTCACATATCTTTCCTTTGTATAATTTGGTAATATTTATTTTTCCTTTTCTCTCTCTCTCTCTCTCTCTCTCTCTCTCTCTGTCAGTCTCTGCAATAGAGTGATTGAGTTTGTTGGCAGAGATTGCAGCCTGCTTTTGTAGGAATTTGCACATGAGCATGTGATGGCCTCTGCACCAATTAGTGGCCACCATTTGCTAATTACATGCAGCCTGCTGTGTAGTAATTGCAGTAATCACTGTCATAGCAACCCAGTACTATAAATTGCTGACTCATGTAGGCATGGCCCTTTCAGCTTTCCAAGATGGAGATCATCCTTGTTTGCTGTGGACATCATTGTTTAAGACAGAAGGTTGGTATAGTTCTTATATCAGAAGCCAGGGGTGTAGCCAGAGATTTACATTTTGTACTCAGACCTAATGTTGCTTCCAGTACCCACTTGTCAGTGTAGAAATGTACTCACCCCTCAAAATGCTACCCCAAGATACATGGAAAGATGTACTTTCTTTTCAACTGTTACAATTAACTGCCATACAAAGCTAGTTATAGAGATGTATTCCTTTGGCACAAGAATTATTTGTGAACTGCTATACTGTGAATATTCATTTACTCAGTTCTAAGCAGTTTGTGCTTTTTTAGTGTTGACATTAGCACAAGCTGCTCAGAAAAAACTGGACACATTTCAGTACTGTGAATATGCTTACCTACATCCTTGGTAGGCCCTGCACACACAGGTATATTCTACATTTGGGTAGGGTTGCAGAAGTACAGAGAGCATAAGTAGTATTGTGTGGATTTTATCTTGCTGGACTTACAGGGTTGCTGTGTACATGTTAGTTTATCAAGGCAAGTAGTCTGTCAGCGTAACTCCCAGCTGTGGATCTATCCACATGGTAGCCAGAGAATAGCCAGTTATTTTTTGTCTGTGCACCACACAGGTCTTTTCAGCAATAGAGGAATCGCATTCTTACAGTTGGTTACTACTAGTACATGGCTACATCCATTTGTATTTCAGTGTTGTATTCCTACATAAGGGTATGCTTCCGAAACTCCTTCCAAAGCTATTTGCACAGTGTGTAACAGCAGAAAGGCTAATATACCTCTGTGTTTCTGCCTCTGGCTCTGCCTTAAACAGATATGCCAGTGTTTGTCCTGCTGTGATACTGTGTGGGGTTGTAAAGTGATGGTGTAACTTTATTTCCTGCTAGAGTGGCTGCTTCTCATATCACAGTCATGTAATGTAATCCCACAACAACCATTGGTCAACATCCACAGAACAAGTTGTGTGGTATGGTATTCCTAATTTTCCTTTACATTCACTCATTCTGATGCATGATATAATTATTTAAGCACCAACTTGATGTATATCTACCGTGGCTTAGTGGTACTTCATGTTGTGTAGTGTGTGCAAGGTCCGGGGTTAGAGACTTACAGAGGTGTTTTATTTTGTTCTTGAGCAGAACAAGGGTCCTCACATACAGAGTGACTAAGGCACTTTTAAGCAGTTGTAAGCAGCTTTGCGCGGGTTTACGCATTGCTGCGCATTGCTTAGCCAAGCACAAAGAAGCGCAAACCCACACAAACCCACTCACGACTGCTTAATAGTGCTTACTACCACTCACCCCCGCGCTCATTTCTTTGAAAGAAAAGAAAAATGGGGAGATAGGAAAGTGGTGAAAAAGGGGCACAAAGAGGGAAAGACAGTATGGAAAGTAGCCCAGGATGTGCAGGACCAATGTAGGGAAGGTCCATAGCTGCCCATTTCTTAACAGCGACAGCTGTGCATATGCAAAAAATTTGGAGGTAGATATGAACCCTTCAACCCCTGAGAGAGGGGTGAGGACAACAAAGTATGTTGTAATGCCAATTAAATAACATTGTATGTGTCCAGTGGACATGTGTGCAAAATGGGCAGCTATGTATGGGGCGTAATTTTTTTTTTGGGAGCAGATTGCCCTTTTTTTTTCAGGTGAGAGTGGAATGTGGGGTAGGGGAAGTAGGTATATTTGGGGAGGTAGGTTGGGGAGGTAAACAGACAAGACAAACAAGACGCATACAGGAGCGGTATATGACACGTGGTGGGTGAACACCTTTGACGGAGAGGGATGTTTGGAAATCGCAAGCCCATGAGCCCCCAGATGGAAACAGTGGGACTGAGGTCCCCACCCATGGGCAGACCACTGCATCTTCACGGCCCAGAAGGTGGCTGTGCTGGGGGCTGTGTAGGAGGGGCAGGCTGTCCCGGGAGTTGCGCCACTCGGACCTCAAGCTGGCTTAGAGGTTCTGCAACAGAACATTCAATCTCTCTATGTACCACAGCCCGGACCATTCGAAGGGTGATAGGTGCCCCTTCGCCCACGCTTGCATGGGGAGGCCGAGCCCCATCCCCTGCAGTGCTTCCACCTGAAGATGGCACAGGGCCAACGGAGGAAGAAGTCCCACGCTGGGCACCAGTTCTGCTGATGCCAGGTGCCATGGCCAGCTGAGGTGGGACAGATGGGTCTGCTGGGACCGGCCTTCCCATATAAACTATGTTTTGGAGAGTTTAATAAAGATATGGGTTAGTAACAGTCAACAGCATTCCCAATTAGTTATAACAGCATGCAGAAGTTTTCCCATTAATCCAACACACCAGATTTTCAACAGTTGAAAGGCAAGCATTATACATGCATATATAGAACAATAGTGGACATTACAACAGCATGCAGGTTGAATTGATGGCAAGAGGCCACCAATAGTGTGGTATTTTAACAGGGCACATGCATAGAAATAAATGCAAATATTTATAAACCAATAGGATTTATGTCCCAACAAATGTTTTGAGATTAGACATACCGATTGAGGTGTGGAATTGCATTTTTTTATGCATATACAGTAGGGTGGGAAAAGATAGCTGATTTAACAACTTATATATCCTTCTAGTTTTCACTACATTCCTATTAACTGCAGTTATATATCCCTTACATGTATTATTACACTACCCAATGTAATTATATTGTGCAATTGGATTTTGCTAGATCATTATATACATGAGTATCTTACATACAAACTGTCCAAGATGCAGATGTTACTGCAACATATTTTGAGAGTTGTGTAAACCAATTCAGAAATAAAACACACCCACAGCGACTAAACACGGCAGGTATAATCCACAATTTGATGATAACACTGAATGCCCACAAGGCACAAAAAGAAATATAAACTGGTTTATTAAAAAGTTAGCACTTTCACCACAAAGGCTCCATCAGACTGGCACTCCCTTCATCTACGTTATATGGGCCTACCCAAGTGTGAGCTGACACTGCTTAATACAACACTACTATTTGTAGAATGCAACAGTACAACAACATATCAAAGAAAATGACATAGACACACTCCATGAATCATACATTTATTAAAGGATTATTACACCTTTATTTATTGGGTTAAATGACTTTTTGAAGGCTCTGTCATTTATTTTATATAACAGTACATGCAGAACAATTACTAACCTGCCTCATGACGCAGCCTTTGCAGCCTATCTTCATGGGCTTGCAGGTTCATAGCCCGGTCACCTGCAGCTGTGAAGTAAATGCAGTGATATTGAGACATACCTATCCATAGTATAGACAAGCATAGCAATTCTTAACTACTTAATACAATGGTTACTTACTCAGTACTGGGGCATTAGGCATCGTACGGGATTCCTGGATCCACTGGTCCAGTTCATCCTCCCTACATTGCTTCAGGTCAGAATAATGATGCCTGACCTGCTCACCAGTCCGAGGAACACCAGTGGCACTGTTGAGATCACGGGCAAGACTGTTCCAGGCCTCCATTTTATATTGGGTACCCTGGTACTGGCCCCGCAGGAGTCTTTCCTCATGTTTGTGGATGAGGAGCCAAACCATCATTTTGGACTCCTGGATGCCCCAGAGTTGCACTGTAAATCGAGTGCCTTCACCAACACCAGCCATGCTGACTGCAGAAGGAAGCTACAACCAGTTATAGCAAGTATTCCTGCCTGTGGAGCTTAAATATGCCTCCTTTCCCACACTTATTTGTGATTGGCCAGTTTTGGAAAAACTCAGCTGTAGGCACTCCTGCTTAGCTGATGTTGGCAATGTTTAAAATTCCTTTGCTAGATATGTGTCTGTTGAAAGTGCATGTTTGTGAAATACTGTCATGGCTTAGTGGTTAAGTACTGTGACTATAGTGCACAATATCCTGAGTTCGAGCCCTGTCACTGCTTTTTATTTTCCTGCTGGGAAGACCTGACTGGTTAAGGAACAGTAAAGCAGGTGTGAGCATGTTTACCCAACTTTGCCCAATGCTGCCCGACATTGCGCTGGTTAGCGCAGTGCCCAGCTACGTGCAAATACGTTGTGGTTGTGCTGGTTAGCACGGTGCGCAGCTAAGCGCAATTGTATTTAAATATGCTCAATGATGGTAAAATGTGCTTAACAGTGCTTTATATTGCTTAAAATAGGGTACTCATGCCTCAGAATGCATAACCATTTCACCTTCATATATATATATATATATAATTCGGTCACTACTACATTTAACATTTCAATGCTTTTTACAAAACTTATACATAAAAAATGTCAGGAAATATTTTTGTATACAGATTTCCCACAGAAAATGGAACGTGCAGTAGTGGGACTTGAACCAGGAATGCCTCTTCTTTGTGCGAAGGCTCTAGCCACTATGCTATCACTATGTTGCTTAATTTGCATATATTTTTCTTATTATCCTCTTCTGGTGTCTAAGCTGCTAACTGTAGCTAAGCAATGGGCAAACCCGCGCAAACCCACGCAACTACAGGCAGCTATATCGGAAGAAAAAAAAATTTAATTATTTTTATTTTTAATTTTGTAAGTTGTTTAACATATGGGGGAGTGTAGTGTTACACTGTACACATGTGAGCGGACTCGCTCATGTAACTTTGAAATTGCGGCATTTCTTCATTGCAGGGGTGTGGATATCTGGACTGCTCGGCAGTCTGACATGCCCCCTACAATCGTCCATGCTCCGTGTAAGCTTTAGAGTTGAGGCAGCATGCCCTCATTAATATGCTTGGCATGCTGCCATCATACTCTTACACTGGTGTTTCCGTGTAAGACTAATCTAGTTTTACACGGAAGATTAGTAAATCCGGGGGACTGTTTAGACAATAATAATTGGTTGAATATACAATTCTGTAAAAAAATGTTAATGATAAAATTAAGGTCTCTGTGGATTTTCAAACAAAACATATTCCAAAGATTGTAGAGTTTTTCTTTAACATTAAACTTAAGTAGAAATAAATCCTATGTATCAGTAATTTATAAAATTATAAGAAAATAGTTAATTTCCTCAGATTCATCATTTTGGAACTACTCAAGAAAACTTAATGATAATATTTGTTTCTGATATAAAAGTTTAATTTTAAAATCTGCAGAAAAATCTACTTCTTCTCTTTATTGGGAAAGCTATACTTGGAAATATCTCCATAGAGAGAGTTTTTTAACTCCGCATAAAGTTGCTTTAATATATAAATCTGAAAAAATTGTTAGAGATATAATGAAGTTTCTGATGCAGATTGGCTTCATATGAAAATAGAATGTAAAATGGTCACACTTTTCTGGGCTGAATTTAGAAATCCTTCTCAAGCTTTGTGGTTGGATAATTGTAGTATAACTAACTCTTTGATCTTATTTAATGCTCCAGTTCTAGATTATATTCCTAAATTACAGGTGTTTCTTCTTCGGTCCATTTTAGCCATAGCAAGGAACGTAATTACAAAGAATTGGAAATGTAAAACTGCTCTATTTTTTACTGAATTCATTTGTTTGGTTAAACATGTCTGAAAAAGGAATTGTGAACTAAAAAAATGAGAACATTGAATATCCCTCATCAATATAGGTCTTGGTTAAAATTAAGTGATTTATTAAAGTTTTAATGATTTAGTTTTCAGTATTGAATTTTGTTATGGACCTCTATGAATAGTTATGTTTTTGTTATATTTTTCTTTATATGGATTTGCACGTTTTTTTTAATTAATAAAAAGTTTAAAAAAGTAAGATAGTCACAGAATTGTAATTCTTTTTTGAGTTTTTACACATATGCTTCACTAGGTATTACATGTCACCAAGAAAAATGTCATTTGTAAATAGTTTCCATCAAATATTCATATAATTTCTCAATCACTAGTGATAGCAGATTATCTCATTCTGAAGAGCTATTTCAGCACCTCTACTGCAATGTTAAGGAGATGATAAAGAAATTGTAATGTGAAACCTTCAGTCAGCCAGTAGGATGATCATGTCAGTTTTAACATCTCATCCAGTTTTGCTTTTTAATCAAATATCATCCAATGTGGTGCCTTTCTGCTGTTTCTATCTCTAGATTTTAAACACAGAGATGTAGAAACTAAAAGTGAACAGTGCTAAAGACATTGCAAACACAGAAGATTGCATCAACACGCTGCATATTTTTTGTAAGCATCTTGTTTTAGGCATGTTAGGTTTGCTATACCATAGATGCATGCAATACTCCATTTTCCGCTATTACAGGACTACTGAAATTAAGCTTTAATGTCTCTGCTCTCAGGAATTGGGGATTCCTGTATTAATGTATAATATTTCTGATATTTTACAAAATGACAACTTCCTGAACTATACCTACATACATCTTGGAGAAATTGAAAAATTACTATCTGTTAATGGAAATGTGTATCTGTCTATATAATAAATGATTGTTTCAGAGAAGTTATTTCATTGTAGTAACACTAACAAGGCCTTCTTTTAATTTTTGAAGTATCATATGATATTTTAACCAGACTGAGTATTTGTATGAGCCCTCTATGAAAGCAAGATGAATACATTTATTCATTTTCTGGTGCACCATTTGTCCTATTCAGGGTTGCTGGAGAGGCAGAACATATCCCTCCAAGAACCAGGCAGGCATGGAACTAATCCTGGGAGTTCACACACAATATATACATATATATATATATATATATATATATATATATATATATATATATATATAGTTTAACCTTTCTGCATTCCTGTGAAATGTCCCACTGGTAAAACCTATACAGACACATACATGGACAGGAAGACTAGCATATTCAACAGAGAGGGCACCCACCAAATGATAACCAAATGGAGAACCAATCACTGTGAGGAGTAACACTAACTCCTACATCATTGTGCCATACTAAATGTTTTTAAATGTTTTCAAATTTTAAAATTAATTCTTTTAAACAACGTGACAGAGTTTTTTTTGTTTAATGATTAAGATTTGAAGCTGCCAGACATTACCTGTTTCTCATTTTGTTTCACCTAAAATTATACTAGCAGGTTATACATTAGATGTGAATGACCTGTGTACATCCTCTTCAACCAAAAGGACTTGCCAAAGGCTCAAGCTGGCTTTGGCACTCAAGCCCTTACCCAGACTTCCATCTCTTCCCCAGTCTGAAAATGATCTGCATTCCCCAAATGTCTGCAGATTTGGAATGGCACTCAACTGAAGCAACGACTACAAAGAATTACTCCAACTCTTAATTAAATACCTAAAACATAGACTTTCCTCTGGTTTTGAACACAGGTGGGAAAAGAACTGCAGGTATGCTGAAGAGGATGGACACGTCACCCAGATCTACTGTTAAGCACAATTTTCATATTTGTAGTAATCTTGTCTATCCTTTAAAAACAGGATAGTGTCCCCTAGCCCATCATGCATGGAATCAAGAAAGAATGTCATGCAAAATGGTAGCTACAAAGGAAGACCTAGATTTGGGATCAAATCCAGCTTACAGGGTCTTATGCACATATACAAAGAAGATTGTGTTGCAGCTGCCCAAATCTCATCCTGGGAAGTTCTTTTAAAGGAGAATTTAGAAATTACTGCTTTAGCTCTATGCACATTATCTGTAATTGGTAGAGGTCTGATGTATTTATTGTAACAGAACTTAATACATTCTGACAACTTCCAATATAAAGTTATACTGGATACTTTGTACTTGACACGAGTATAATAAATAAACTGAGTGGATTTTCTCATAGATTTTGTCCAGCTCAAATAAAAATGCAGCCACCTATGATCACCCACACAGTGCAAGAAATATTCTACTTATTGGCATTTTCCTGAAAAGTATGGTAAACTGATGTACTGATTAAGATTTGCATCTGTATTGAGTTTACATATGAATGCAGGATCACTTAACATGGATAAGCAGTCTTTATGCAATGTGAGATGGGGATTATGCAAAGATGGAATGTAGTAAAGCTTCCTTGCTGATGTTACTTCTACCAAGAATATATATTTTAAGACAGAAATATGAGATCTGCTTTATACTCTGATTCAAATGGAGGTAACGTTAATTTTTCTAGCATGAAATTCAGGTCCCAAACTGGGAAAAAGGCTTAATAAAAGGGTGTCTAAACTGAAAGTTTCACTTAAAAGTTTTGCACAATGAGTTCTTGCATTTTCCTAAACAAAAATTAAGATACTGAGGTAAATGAAAATTAAGGTACTGAGGTAAAGAAAAAATTCTCAATTTCAACAATTGGCTAAGTTTCTAGTGTCATTCAAAGAGGATCCAGTGTCTGTCTGCCTGGGATGACATGCTCGACAAGCCACTCTGCTTCGCTAGAGATGGCTTGCACCTGTCATCCTTAAGCTTTTGAATACTTGCCAAGGCTCTTGCCACCCCCATAGTGCCTTTTTTAGGCAAGGCTCAAAAGACAAACCCACCGCCATAAATAGCACAAGTAACAAAAAACTGAGGGTAATGCTACTCAATGCCAGAAGTCTAAACCTCAAAATACACGCACTGGAGAAAATCGATATATGTGCAGTAACAGAAACCTGGTTTAAAGCTCCAGAAAGCACACCAGCACTACTAGGTTACAACTCATACCATACATTTCAGCCACAGAACCCAAACTGAAATACAAAAGGTGGGGGCATATCCATATTCATCAAGGATACCCACACCTCTAGGTTAGTGGCACAGCACGATGCATCAGAGATCATCCACGTGCAACTAACAATGGGCAAAACTGCAATTCAAATTGTAGCTTGCTATAGATCACCCACCATGTCCCAGGACCCCCATTCCGCATTTCTGGAAACACTGGGAAACATAAAGGTCCTACCAAACAACCTAATATTGGGTGATTTCAATTATCCAAACATTAACTGGGAGAACTACTCAAGTACTAACTCCCTTGCCCAACCTTTTCTAGAATTTATAAACTCAAATGCCCTGGTTCAACTGGTCAACACTCCCACCAGAGGTGACAACATATTGGACCTGGTCATCACCAACATAGGCGACCGGTGTTCCACACCAGAGGTCAACCCCTCGCTGGTTAGATCTGACCATAAGCAAATCACTTTGGATATCCATATTCCGCCCCCTCCCCCGGACAAGAAAGCCACCATGAAAAACTTTTCAAAAGCAAACTTCATGTTACTTAAGACCGAGGTGGAAAGTTTCAAAGCCCCCATGCTGAAGGATAACACTATCCAAGCTGCAAAATCCTTTACTAATGCATTCTACGGGCAGCTACAAGAATGCATGGATCGTGCCATCCCAAGCAAAACCAAGACTCACTATTCCAAGAAAAGGAAACCAGTCTGGTGGACTCCTGCCATAAACAAGCTATACAATAGAAGGAGGAAACTAGTACAGAAAAGAGTAAAATCCCAAGAAGGGAAGACATCCCTGATCAGTATCAGCAAGAAACTACGATCCCTCATAAAATCATCCAAGGCGAGCTTTGAAAGAAAAATTGCCAAGGACTCCAAAGATAACCACAAGGCATTCTTTAGCTATGTCAAGAATCTAAGTGGCAGTGCTCAGATCTGCTCAGATTTAGTGCAGAATGGCACAAAATACACTGAACCAACCGATATCGCCAAAATCCTGGCAGACAGGTTCAGGGCAAACTTCACCCCCATCTCACCCCCAAAAGGACCCATAACAATACCAGAAGAATGTAGAGTCCCTGAAATCACAGACACTCAGGCTAAAACAGCCCTCTCCAAAGCCAAAAACTCAGCATCAAAGGGACTGGACAGTGTCCCAGGCTGCATCCTACACGAGCTCAAAGACGAACTAAACCCTCACCTAAACACACTGTTCAACTTCAGCCTCTTCACAGGCTACATACCCATAGAGTGGTGCACAGCAATGGTTATCCCGCTCCACAAAGGTGGAGCCACAACAGACCCTGGGAACTATCACCCTATAACCTTGACTAGCTTGGTCTGCAAGGCTATGGAGTGCATCATCATGGAACTCATTAAAAGAGACATTGGGAACCTCCAAACACTGGACCCTACCCAGTTTGGCTTTGTTAAGGGCAGATCATGCCTCCTAAACCTGGTGGACTTCTTTGAGACAGTTACCAAGACTACAGACAAGGGAAAGGTGCTACACACAGCCTACCTAGACCTTGCTAAGGCCTTCAACACCATTCCCCATTCTGGTATTATAGACAAGCTCACCAGCCTGAACATAAACCCCTACGTCACAAGATGGGTTGCCAACTGGCTCATGGACAGAACCCACATGGTGACCGTTGTGGGAACTAGGTCCGTCTCTAAACCGTTTACAAGTGGTGTTCCCCAGGGTTCGGTCCTGGGACCCCTCCTGTTCGGCATATAATTCTCAGAGGTACAGGCAAGCATGGGAGGACTATGGGTGACCAAGTTCACAGATGACTGTAAACTAGGGGCTATAATTGACTCTCTGGCTGACACAGACATCCTCCAAAAGGGTCTCACTGAGATGGATACCTGGTGTCAAAATTATGGCCTCAAGCTAAATGCCAAAAAGTGCATAGTCATCCCCTTTGGAAAAAACAAAGTACCCACAAACTACCACACAGGTGGCAGTCCCCTAAATATGGAAGACGTAATAAGGGATCTGGGGATCCAAGTAGATAGTAATCTCACCTTTGATAATCACATTGCCAAAGTGGTTAGAAAATCCTTCTATGTGGCCCACCTAATCACAAAAGGGTTTGCATCCAGATCAAAAGAGGTCATTGTGCCTCTCTACTCATCACTCATCAGACCCAGCTTAGAGTACAATGCCCCATTTGGGATGTACCTTACAAGACACCTGCAGCAGCTGGAAAGACCACAGAAGTAGCTCACCAAGAGGATCAATGGCCTCAAACAGATACCCTATGCAGCTTAACTGAAGAAACTCCAGTTGTACTCGGTTGCATACCGCCTACTCAGAGGTGATCTCTGCCTGACATACAAGGCCATGTCCAACCCAGAATTGATGGACATGCTCTACCTAAAGAAAACCTTATCCCCTCGAGCCACACGCTCTAGGGATCTAAATCTTAGAGGGATAGATTCCTGTCCCAGAGACTTCCCATGCTTTGGAACAAGATCCCAGTCTACGTTAGGCATTGCTCCTCGCTAACACTCTTCAAAAGAAACCTTGATGAGTGGATGGGAAACAGAAAGTTTACTTCGGGGATCACTTCAGTGGCTCTGCTGGACAGAGGCACAGGGAACTAATCTAAGGGGACGGTGAAAGCCAACACATTCTGGCTAGGCTTATAAATGCCTTCGGGCAGATAGCCTAGTACCCAGCTATGAACCTATGAACCTTAGCAGAACTGTAATTTAGGCACATATCAAATATCTGAGCTATGCAGTCACACAGTTAAAACAGTAGCTGAAAGAAGGTCTGATCCATTGGAAGTAGGCCACACCACTAAAACAATGACACCTGCTCCTGTATATGTGACTAGAGACTGTCTCTGGGCTGAAGCAATAATTTGGACAACTCTAGGAGGAAAAGAAGTGCTCCTCACATCAAAAGAAGCAACTGAACAAAGAGTTCAAGTGGAGGGAGCATATGTCTGGGTGAAGCTTGCCAGAAGAATATGACAGAAGGCTGTGTAGGAATTCTTCAGATATAGATGCTTCTCCAAAAAAAAAGAGGC
Organism: Protopterus annectens; assembly: GCF_019279795.1. Taxonomy (NCBI): domain Eukaryota; kingdom Metazoa; phylum Chordata; order Ceratodontiformes; family Protopteridae; genus Protopterus; species Protopterus annectens. The sequence goes on from NC_056729.1 coordinate 1,116,920,764, forward strand.
CAAAACAGGGACAACCACAAATACTGGAGTGAGGGGAAGTTATCAGAATGACTTTGGCCTTACAGAAAATTGCTTTTTGAATGAAATGTGGATCTGGGGAAGAGATAAATAATGCATAAAGGAGACAAAAAGGCCAGCAGTGTACTAGACAGTTGCTAGGCAATTTCCTCATTGGAGGGTATCTTGGGAAAAGTAGCTGTTGCCCTTGATGTTGGTCAGGGATGCAAAGAGGGTGCAGCATAGGTCCCCCAGGAAATGGAAGATCCTCTGTGCTGCTGTCAGACTGATGAACATGAGGCACCAGAGGCCAACGGCTAAGCCTGTCAACTGATGGGTGAGCTTCCCCAAAATTACAGACAGCAATAAAAAAGTGATTAGATAGCACAGTCCACTTCCAGAATCTCATGGTTTCTTGGCATAAGGAGCATGAATGAGTCATACCCTGTATATTTACTTGCCATACAACCACTGTTTTGTCTGCAGGCATGGGAATGGCATCATGGGAAAGAGACTCTTGAAGGCTTCTATGGACAAGAGGACCACTCATTTCCAGCCTATGTACAAGTTGGCCTCTTCAGGTGATCATATGCCTTGGACCATTCTGCTTGGACAATGACCACCACAAATCAGAGCAGATACATCAATAGTGACGGTCATTAACAGAACCTGGAGATGGAAGGCACTGCCAAAAGGCAGCTGTTTTGAGAATCTGATCTGATCCAACAGGATGTGGGAGAATTGATTCCACTCATGTCCAAAAATCCACTGCAAGACCCAAATGTGATAGCTGGCATGGGGGCACCAGAAATATTGTGGCTGCCATAAGGCTAATGTGTTCAAAAAGGGGCTTGACTGTTGGACATCCAAAGATAGAAGAAGACATACTACTCACTCAAAAGGAGAAATTCTGCCTAGGGGTAAACTTTTTTACAAACTAGAATCCTGTATATATTCTATGAACATTATGCTGTGAGATAGCTATGTCTGCAATTTTGCAGTGTTTACTGTAATACTTAATGATGAAAATAGATGTAGTAGAGAGACTGTCACTGTCACTAGCTTTTTCAGTGTAGGGGTGGTTAGGAGCCAGTCATGAAAGTTAAGTGTACATCTTGCATTCTCATAGTCTTGTGTAAAATGTGTGACCATGGCCATGTATTTATTGAACACCTTGAATGCTGAGGTGAAACCAAATAAGAGAACGTAGAATTGAAAGTGTCTGTCTCTTGTTCAGAACTATAACATCCTTTTATTTTTTTTTAATTTCTCCAAGTCTTCTGGGTTTCACATACCATGATGAGAATGGACCCCATTCCTAAGTCAAAGTACAATTAAAGTTCATGAAATTAGCATTGTTTCAATCTTTGATGTCAACCAGAAGTGCTCTTTGCAGCACCCCTAATGTGCCCAGTAATGACTCCTTCTGCAATTCGTATGGGGATACATGTATTGGTAACATGTCTAAATACGACTGTAGATTCCTTTTTATAAGACCCGTTGCTCCTACTACTATTGGAACTGCATGGGTATCTTTCTTCCACATTGCTCTGCCGATCCTGATATTTTATGACTTTGTGTCTCTCTGTACGCAAGACACTGTAGTCACTGGGTGTGAATTTCAATGATCAATGCTACTTTTGTCTTCTTTTCGTGGACCACTATACCTGTTTTTCTAGCATCTGTCTTTTGAACTATTGGTAATGGGTGATCCCATGTGATGTAAACTTCATCATTTTCTATGATGCTTTGTGGCTCATGTTTCCAGTGTTTTTCAGCTGCTTCAGTACCATAATGTTTGCACAATCCCCAGTGCAGCAGTCTTGTCATGTTATTATGTCTTTCAGTATACAGTTCTTCTACCATTAGTATGTCACAACCAGCTATGAGGTGTGCAAATGTTTCCAGTTTGATTTTACAAAACCTGCATTTGTCTATTTCTCCCACTTGTTCAATGGACTCTGTAAACCAGCATGTACATTGCCCACTATCTTGGGCTGCCAATATTAACCTTTCATCTCTTGGTTTGAATTTGCCTCTCCTTAACCATTCCTGCATTCATTCCTGATCAACATGATGTTCTTCCAGAAGTATTCTATACTTGCAACTATATTTATGCATTTTCCAGATTTCTTGCCTTCTCATCTGGTCCTTCACCTTATATTCTTTCTTTTGTTTTCTTGGCACATTCAGTTGGTGCCTAATTTTTATCTACTTTTGGTTTGATTTCCATTCCTGCTTGACACCAATATGCTTCTGCTAGATTAAGCAGAGAAATCATCTTAGATTTATCCTCCTCATGTTTCAAAACTTTCACTATGTTTGGGTCTTGTGAGGTCAGCAGATGTGTGCAATCCCACAATTGCAGATCTATACATGCAATCAGTTTCAAGGTGGCCAAGCCCTCCTTTGGAATGGGGAATACATAATCTTGGTATGCACTGATTTTTATAAATCATCTGGTGAGCATGATGCATCCTTTTTGTTTTCTTATCTAATCTATCCAACACATTTTGGGTCAGTCAATCATTCCAAAACTCAAAACTCAGAAGAATTAAAATAAAATAAATGAACAGTCCACACTGCAGAGAGATGCTGAAGCAACTGGGTACACTCACAAACAGTTTAATTAAGCACTTTTCGTAGTACACAATTGTATGACTTCTTCAGATAAAATTCCATTAATCTACACCTCCTTTTATTTAAAATGTACAAAATCATGTGTTCAATTCAACCCAATCACTACTTCCTTCACATCCATAGGAGGAATAAAGATTTACCGGATACTTTAGTACTAAATCAGTCTACGGAACCAATAACATATTCCCCATATAGTTTCATTACTACCGTTAGTGTAGATGCCATTGAAATCTGTAACATCTTATATAAAAATTGGGAACTGATAAACACTGATCTATCACTAAGGAACAAGTTAACGCAAACACCTCAGATTGTTTATAGGAGGGGCACAAACTTGAAAAGTATTTTGGAAAGGGACGTAGGACACTTTACTAATAGGCAAGGTATGTTCAAGTGTGAGATGTGTAATTATTGCAAACACGTGGAGGTTGGTTGTAATTACATATTCTATTAAACAGACTGAATTGTCAACCTAGTATGATACGTGTATCTGGCTCAGTGCCATCAGTGCCCTGCATTTTATATTGGAAAAAACAAATGAAAATGATGTGACCATGTATATGAACATCTGTACAGTATTGATAAGGGTAAGCTGGAAAATGCACTGGCCAGACACACATCAAACAATACAGGCCATAAGTTTTAATTTAGAGCTATAGATAAAGTAACAACTGATATGAGATGGGGACCAACTGGAGGTAGTGTGGCAATTACGCATGGATGCATGTCACTACCCAGGGCTCAATGAAATGTGCTCAATCTTGTGCATCTTAAAGTTGAAATGTTTGTTAAGATGATGTATACCATCTTGGTATACAAAAGGGTTAGTGATCAGTTGTTTTTATGTGTAGTGGAGTAATTTAGTATTATCATCAATACTGGTGGTTTTGTAAATGTTTACAGTAATACATAAAAACCTTTAAAGCAATATGAAAAGATTTTTAGTACAATGTGGTTGAAGACATGTATGTTTTGGGTTAGATAGCAGTGTATGTTTTAGGTTTTTTTAAAGATTTTTTATCATCAAAAAAACTTTTTATTGCACCCAGAAGGGGAGGGGCAATTGATATGGATGTGAAGGAAGTAGTGATTCGGTTGACTTGAACACATGATTTTGTACATTTTAAATAAAAGGAGGTGTAGGTTAATGGAATATTATCTGAAGAAGTCATACAATTGTGTACAACGAAAAACGCTTAATTAAACTGTTTGTGAGTGTACCCAGTTGCTTCAGCGTCTCTCTACAGTGTGGATTAATCATTCCAAAACTGTAAGTTAGGACAGGAAGAGCAAACTGGTTTATAGCTTGGACTTTGTTCCTAGATGTCAAAGTTGTTTTCATTATTATGTCTTCTAAAGTATTCTTTACTAAGTTTTATTCGCATTTGTTCATTTTTTATTTTTGATCCTTCATCAATTCCCAAATATTTATACACTACCTCTTGCTCAAGTTCATTTATATCACATTCTTGTCCCAAACTGATGTTTTCCTGGTGCTGCAGTTTTCCTACTTTAAAGGTTGCTTTTGCACATTTATCAAATGATGTTCTTATATCATCTGAAAAAGTTTTGGCAACTTGCAGTTGTGCTTTCAGTTCCTCATCTGATAGCTATACAATGTTAATTAATTGAAGAGAAAATGAGAAGTCTTTACACTTTGTTGTTTTCTAGGAGCCAAATTATAGCCATGGCCTAATCTGTTAAGTAGACAGCTTAATGGGTTAAGGGCAAGACAGAATAGCAGCAGGGACAAGGAGTCACCATGGAATATCCCCCTTTGAATTTTTATCCCTGGAATAATAATTTGTCCTTTATCATGGCTTATTTGTAAAGTGGTCTGCCACTGTTTCATGGTCACTGTAATGTAGTCGATCAGTGTCAGGTGCATCTTATACATTTTCAAACACTCTTTTATCCATGAATATGGGATACTATCAAAAGCTTTTTTATAGTCAATCCACACCATACTTAGATTCTTCATTTTTTACAGTTCTCCACTATGACTTTATTTAACAACAAATAATCCTTTGCTCCATATGACTTTCTTTTATTGCCATTTTGGTCTACTGCCATAATTGAATTTTCTTCTAAATGACTACAAACTCTGTCGGCATCAATTCCAGTGCATAGTTTATACATTGTTGGAAGGCAAGTTATTGGTCCTTTTACTGCTTGGCTAGTTTGATGTGCAGGAAAGTATCCTGCAGGTTGAGCAAGCACATCCAAATCTTCCCTGGTTCATAGGTAAGTATTAGTCTAGCTGCTCTTGTGGGCTTTTTTAAGCCTGGCCAATTTCCCTTTGTGTGCTTGAATTAACCTATCCCTTTGGTTAGAGATTGGCCTTACCCATCCCATTGTCGATAATTATATATTACCCCTAATTAGAATAACTGGGATCATACCATATATAATGTGTGATGACCCTTGCATGAGGTGAAGTACTTAGGAGCTGCCTCTGTCCATTAGAAGTACAGGGGGTAGTCCTGGGGTAAATTTACTGTTTCCCATCCATAGACCAAGTTGTGCTTGAATATGGACAGGAATGAACTTTGCTTTATGTGGATGGGCAGTCTGTTCCAGAGGTGCAGTATCCTCTGCGAGACATACCTGTCCCTCTAAACTGTTCTGTTGATGTTGCAGAAGAGGTTTAGATCCCTAGACAGGGTATTTCTGATGCCATTTGACTTGCTGTTGTACAGTAAATCCATCAGTATTGGGTTGGAGAATACCTTGTATGCCAGACACAGGTCACCTCTTAGCAGTCTGTAGGATACAGTGTATAGTGACAGGGCTTTGACTCTGTCCATTTAGGACATGTTGTTTAGGCCTTGTATCCTTTTCGAAAGGTTACTCTGTGGGCATTTCCAGTTGTTGTGTGTGTCTGGACAGATACATGCCAAAGGTGGCATTGTACTCAATGACTGGCCTAATAAGGGGTGAGAAAAGGGGGCCAATGACATCCCTAGATCTAGCCACAATCCCTTTGTTTTTAAGCTGTGCAATATAGAAGGACTTTCTTACAATGGCCACATATCAGTCAAAAGGTCCACACAAGTTCCCAAGTTCCAAATGACTGGGTTAACTCTTAGGAGCATACTGTCAATGTTGTAGATTCTCTAGGGCAGATGACTTCTGAAAGGGTACAATAATGCATTCTTTGGCATTTAGTTTCAGTCCATGATTATGACACCATCTATTTATTTGGGACAAACCTTACTGCAGGATGTCTAAGTCATTTGGGAATTCAATAACTGCTCCTAGTTTGCAGTCATCTGCAATCTTAGTCAGCCAGAGCCCATTGGTATTGGCTTTTACTTCAGAAAAGTATACGCCAAACAGGAGAGGTACCAGCACAGAACCTTGGGGGACTCCACTGGTGAGTGTCACTTTGTGGAGATAATTTCCCTTATTTTTGATTTTCTGCACCTTATCTGTGAGCCATGTGGAAACCCAGTGGGTGATAGGGGTTATTCCAGTTTATTTAGCTTTTCTGCTATGCCTGAGAGGGGAATTACGTCAAAAGCTTTGGCCAGGTCAAGGTGTGCTGTGTGCACTATTTTGCCTTCATCCATTGCTTTGGTGATGTTTTCAAAAATGTACACTATGTTGAGTAGGTGTGGCCTGCCCTTGATTAATCCAAACTGAGACAGATCCAGTGTTTGGAGGTTCCCTGAGCCCTGACTGATTAGGTATGTGTTAAGTTTTTCCATGGCTTTGCATATGAGGCTTGTTAAACTTATGGGTCTGTAATTGCCTAGATCTGTGGAGGGTCCTCCCTTTTGCAGGTGAATATAGCTGATCTCCATTTGCTTGACACAAAACCTGTATGGAAGCTGAAACTGAACAGTGTTGTTATCGATGTGGCTAAATCATACTTCATGTTACTTAAGATGTATCCAGGGATATTGTCAGGACCCATCAATGCAGTACTTTTGGCTTTTAATAGTGCTTTTAGGACTTTGTCTTGAGGGATAGCTGGAGGTGAGCTAGTTTCAAGTATATCTTGAGGGGCAGACGTGAGAAAGGGATACATTTAGAATTAAATTTATCGGCCAGTAGGTTCACTATATCTTCAGCCTCAGTGTAGGCAATGTCCACTATCAGCTCAGTGCATTGCTACACTGTGCTTTTGAGATTACAAATGTAATTTAAAAAGGTCTTGTGATTATCTTTGGCTTGTGTAGCTATTTTAGCCTCAAACTTCACTTTGGTTGCTTTTATTAAGCCCTTGTGTTTGTTTATTTCAGTGACAAGGGCCATACCATTCTAGAAATTACTCTTCTTACTTTTGGTCAAAATTATGTTCCTTTTAAAAGGGATAATATAACAAGGGAGGGTATATTTTTGAAGAAATTTATGAAAATGTTTGGCATGGAAGATGTGAGTTCAGTATTAGGAGCTTGGAGTGAATTTATATATTACTCACCGAGATATATGGGCTAGGCTAGATAAATTTTATATCTCACAGGAACATGTGCATTTAATTGAAGGTCTTGAAATGCACCCAATAACTATTTCAGATTATACGTCAATAATAACTAAAATAAAAATGCAAGGCAATGAAATGAAAATGAGACACTGGAGCTTCCCCACCTACCCGTTGAAAAGAGAGGAATTTAAGGAATGTGTTGTGGACTTATTTCAGGAGCTACTAGAGAAGACAGATTTCTCTTCTGCAAACATAGCTAAGGAGTGGGATAAAATTAAAGTGGAGTTTAAAACTAGGTTGTAAATAAAAGAAAGGGAGATATGGCTAAACAGTAACACAAATTATTTAGAGGGATTGGCAAATGTTAAAGTATTGTAAAATAGGGGAAATCTCCCAGAACAAGAAAAGGAGCAACTGCAGAATGCTAAACAGAAAATAAGGGGATTACCTTGATAATATGCATGAGTTCAGAAAGATCGTTGTTAAGCAACTATTTTTTGATAATAATTCTAGAGCTAAAAACTTTTAGCACAACAACTCAGGCAACAAAATGTGGAAAGGGCAGTCACCAAACTTAGGCAGCCTATAACAATGAAGATAATAAGAGACGCCGTCGAAGTATTAGAAATATTTTGGAAATTTTATGAAAATTTGTATGAAACAGAGAAATATGGAAATCTAGAAAAGGTACAAATGGAAATGTTTATGGAAGAATTAAATATGCCAATGTTAGAGGCAGATGAGGCTCAATTACTAACAGGATAGGAAGGGATGAGATAAAAATGGCTATGTATAACCAGTCTACAGGAAAGTCCTCAGGAATAGATGGTATTCCTGTGGAAGTTGGTTAGGAGGGAAGAGATGATAATGATGCAGGGAGAAAGCTCAAGAAATAAGGAGAGATTGGGATTTTGGATGCAGACTCTTAAGGAGAGCAACCAAAATACTAAACTCCCTTCCTCTTGACAATGCTATAGAACACTTCAGCTCTCTCTTTCTAAACACTCTAAACTCCCTTGCCCCTCTTAGACACAAGAGGGTAAAAACTAATACAGCTCCTTGACTATCCAAAGATACTAAGAAAAGTATGCACCAAAGAGACAAACTGTGGAAGCTCTACCAAAAAGATAAACTTCCCAATACCCTGTTCCAATACAAACAGCAACGTAACCTAGAAAAACAGCTAATAACCAAGGACAAAAAGTCCTACTACATCAAACTCCAGTCCAACAACAAAAACCCCAAGCAATTCTGGAAATCAATAAACTCACTGCTTAATCCAGGATCCAAAAATAATCCTTGTCCTGACCCAAGCAAATAGGATCTTGATCTAGCCTCTGATTTTAACTCATTCTTCTTAGAAACTATTTCTGACCTGACCAGGACCTTCCCCAACATTAACCCTCCAGCCCCTCTCTCTTCCTCATCCAACCCCACTAATAACTCTCCCCCCTTGTTTGACTTCAAACCTGCCTCTACTAACTCCATAAAAAGACTTCTATTCAAACTTAAACTATGCTCTAATGCTCCTGACAACATTCCCTTTGCCTTCCTAAAATGTGCTGCTGACGTCTTAGCTCTCCCAATCCATATTATAATCAACAGATCTATTAAGGAATCTTACGTCTCCAAACTCTGGTGCTCAGCCTATATTCTTCCCCTTCATAAAGGAGGCAAAAACACCAGCATCTCTAACTTCCGCCCTATCGCTCTGCTCTCTCCAATCTCTAAAATCCTTGAAAAGTGCATTCACCTTCAACGTATGCCTTACCTGGCCCAAAACAATCTTCTCACACCTACACAACATGGTTTCCACCCAGGTCATAGTACTATAACTGCTCTACTCTCTTTCTTAGAAACAGTCAATCTAGCCCGAGACTCTGGACATCTAGTCTCTACTGTTCTACTTGATCTGTCCAAAGCATTCGACACTGTTTCACACAAACACCTTCTTTATCACCTCATAAAGCTCCATCTCTCCCTAAACACTATATCCTGGTTCTCCATTTACCTATCAGATAGAACTCAGGCAGTCAAATGGAAGTACTCTACCTCTTCCTTCTTACCTACCCCAACTGGCGTACCACAGGGATCTATCCTAGGGCCCATGCTTTTCAATATCTTCATAAACAACTTTCATGCTGCCATTCCTGATTCCAAAATTATTCAATACACAGATAATTCTACCTTAGTCTGCACTGCCTCTTACCTCTCAGAATTGCTGTCTAACACACAAACTGCCTTCTCAATCACTGAAAATTGGATGCGCCAAAACCACCTCTCTCTCAATGCAAACAAATCAAAAATTCTACTTTTCCCTCCCACAAAGTCATTCTCCTACAACAAAAATGCCTTCAAAGTGCTAAGTCAAACTAATTCAGTTATAGAAGTGGTTCCTTCCGCTAAACTACTTGGTATTACTATCGACGGACATCTCAAGTTCGATATCCATATTCAACAAAATATTAAGAAAACCCACCAAAAGCTAGGTATGCTGTATAGGAACAATCACTTCCTCTCTTATACTACTAGGAATACTCTAGCCACCACTTATCTACTGCCTTCCTTATTATATGGAGCCCCCCTGCTAACTAACCTATCCTCCTCTATTTCCTCCAAACTAGAAAACTGCTGTAATAAAATCTCAAAATTTGCTACCAAATCTAAACTATCTACCCATCACTGCCTTACCCTAAGATCCCTAAAGTGGCTTGAACTCCCAAACTACTTAGACTTCCTCCAACTCACCACTGCACACAGACGTGTATATCACCCAACTAAGTGTCCAGCGCTAACTAATATTCTCCCTCATTACACCCCCCAATAGAACTCTCAGATCCGAGCATCAAAACCTAACTGCTATCCCCAAACCCAAAAGTACAGCAGGCCAACTTCTCCTCGCTGTCTCTCTAGGCAAAAAATGAAATTCCCTTCCTCCCTCTCTAAGAACCATCCCAAACTTAGAAAACTACAAAACTCAGCTTGCCAAACACCTGGCCACAAAATGGAAATGCAATTGCCACCATCCAACCTAATCTTCCTTAGTCCATTTCCCTGGGGGTTTTCCTACTCTGGTTCCTAAGCACTCAACAACTCTCCTTTAGCTATGCTCCTGGGGGTTTCCCCCTCAGGTTTCTAAGACCTCAAAAACTCTCCTTCTGCTATGCTCCCACGAGCATTTTCTAAGCTCTCCCTTATCCATTAGCTATCAATAATTATCAATACAATAACAATAGTTATCAATACCCTCAATAACTCTCCTTTAGCTATGCTCCTGGGGGTTTCCCCCTCAGGTTTCTAAGACCTCAATAACTCTCCTTCTGCTATGCTCCCACGAGCATTTTGTAAGCTCTCCCTTCACCATTAGCTATCAATAACTATCAATACAATAACAATAGCTATTGATAACCTCAATAACTCTCCTTCAGCTATGCTCCCAAAGCATTTTCTTTGCTCTCCTTTCTCTATTAGCTGCTTATTTCTTATGGTACAACATTGTAAATATTGTATATAGCTTTCCATTACTAATTTATTTTCTGAAATTGTGCATGTATAGTGTATCCTCATTTTACTTAAAAGTATGCGTATAAAACATCTTCTCACCTAATATCTGAGTGTGCACACTAAAGAAAATGTATAAACAATAAGTCCACACTCAGTGCTTTTCTGCTTATTATGCATATTTTCAAGGTACTTACTTGTAACTGTTTCCATATTTTGTAAGACTGACATCCGTGTATTTATGTACCTTATCTGTATTATGTATCTTGGAGCTTTTCTCCCCGGGCCTCCACTGAAAACGGGTCACTCTGACCCAGTGGACTTCCCCGGTAATCAAACTGGAAATAAATAAATAAATGAATAAATGAAATCACAGAGAGTATTATATTCATAAAATAGCAGGGAGTATTCTAAGAACCAAACCAGTACGAGAATGGAGAAAAGAGATTTTGCCAATAGGGTTGACTGTGTTCAGGGATACATATAATAGGCAAGAGGGGGCTAGAATTTATTGGAGAAAATTGGCAAAGGAACCAAGGTATTGGGAACAAATAACTAGAAAGGGAAAGGTAAAAGAATGGGAAGAGGCCAAAAATGTATTTGGACTGCAGGTTAGAGATTGCCCTCCCTATCAAGGATTGATAGAGTATAGGCAAAGGGAAAGAAATAGGGGGCTCCTAACTGAAAGACCAGCACTGGTAGAGCTTTTAATAGAATGTAGAACAGAAGCTGCCATTAAAAATGGAATAATTAGTAAAGCATATAAAATACTGCATGATAATTACAAGAATCAATCAGAGGTGCTTAGAAATGATTGGATAAGCAAGTCACAAAGAGACAATGGGGGGATATATGTATATCTCCCAAATATACAACAAAGTCTAGAAGATTTAGCATCTTTGCCTGGAAATGTTTACATAGGTATTTTTATACCCTAGGTGGACTCCAAAGAATTTTTCCTCAGGTGGATAGCAAATGCTGGAAGTGTGATGAGCAAGAAACAGGTAGCTGGGAACATATTTTTTGGAGGTGTGATGAGCTAGCAGAATTTTGGGATTCCCTGTGGGCTGCTATGGTGGAGATGCTGGGTGGGCGGATTGGACTGACTGGGGAGATGATTTTTTTGAGTTATGTTACAGAATCAGAATTGCCTAGATATAGTAAAGCCTTGTTGAGTCTAATTATGGTGATTGCCAAAAAGCAATTACTAGAAAATAGAAATCAAAGTCTAGACCAACTTTAGTTGAAGTAGTGAATATAGTAACTGAGCTAAAGCAACTGGAATTGGGATCTTTAGAAAAGGGAAGGAGCAAACTACATAGAAAAAATGGGAATTGTGGGAAAAGTATATGCGAAACAGGAAAGAGGTTTAAGCGACAGGATTTGAATGAGCTGTATAATGCTTAACTGCCAATGATTAGAATATTTATAAGTGATTAGTAATGTTTGCAACTACAGTTGTTTCAGTAATATCTGTGATGTAAACTGTTGCCTTTTTCACGTGGAAATTTAATAAAGATGTTGAAAAAAAATTATTTTCCTTTTATTGTAAAGCTTGTTGATATTATGGTTCCATAATGTGGCTTTGCTTCTGGGATTTGCCCTGCATTTGTTTCTACTGGGGTACAGACACATCTATGCAGCTGTTTACATGCTAGTATAGTACGGTGGTGTACATTTCCACATATTCAATAAAGGTAACTGGGTTTTGTGGGGATTTAAAGCTTGTCTACTTTTAAGTGACATATTGTCAATTTGTTTTAATGAAATTCCTAAAGGTACCTTGGGTGGAATGGATCTCTGGTTTCAATTTTATTTCAAAAGAGACTACTTTATGAGACAGAACAAACAAGCGATGAAGCTATACAAGGGACGTGCAAGATGCTCTATATTAGTAAGGACAAGATCCAATATGTTATTCCCCCCTATTGAATACTCCGACTAATCATTCCAAGGCTGTTGCATTGACAAAGTACTGGAATCTCTGTGCTTGTGCACTAGTGGTGGTGTAGGGTTCTGAGTCTATAGTTGGACAGCTTAGCTCACCTAGGAAAATGGTACTGAGTTTAACACTGAGTGATTCTAGTTCGTTTAGATAGGTGTGGCTTTCTTGTGTCATACAGGGAGTTCTATAGCTAGCTAATATATGGCACAGGGCCTTTCTGATGGTTATTTGGAGATGAAGAAGCTAGTGCATCATGCTGTTTAACCAGCCTTGATGCGAGTCTTTTCTGGATGAAGACTGACACACCTACACCTTTTATCTCGTCCGGCACAGTAACTGGTCTAAACATTTGGAAAGGTGTTATAGCCCTGCAAAGCTGGAGTGCTTCCTGCAGTTTTAAAGCATATCTCAGTTAATACAGGGTAAGAAGAGCTTGTAGGGAGTAAAGTTTCTTTTTTAGGCTCCTAGCATTGATCAGTAACACCTTCATATTTCTCTTTGCTTGTTTCACTATGTTGGTGTGTTTAAGTTGGCATTACATAAAAACAAAACACTATGGTGGTGGACAATGTCTTTGCCAATAATCAAAATCCAAGAGGGGACAGATGCAGGTCATCCTGGTGAATATCCTCCCAGACAAATATTGGCCACCTTTGAATGACATCAAAAACTAAGCCAATTATTGAAGTCAATTATTTCTGCTTATATTGCAGCAGCATCCTTGGAGAAGGTAGAGTGCTGCTTAATGCTAGACTCATCCCTGCCTTGGACACACACTCTTGACAGCTGCATCATTCCACTCTTCAAACAGTCCAGGGAGGTACATCTCAAGTCACTAACACCGGCATGAACTATGACAGTCATACTGGTACTTGTTGCTCAAGGACTTGAGTGCATGCTTTATCTGACATATCCAGGCACCAGACATGCAACTAACTGTCACTCTTTCCTTGTTTAACTTAGTACAAGGTACATCTGTATGTCTTACAATACAGTCACCTACAACAAGAATGGTTGGGTCAATGCCTGCATTAGAGGCTCACCATCACCAATTTTGGGACTCCCCATGCTATGTGAGGAGGTAAGCTTAACTTGTGTGTGTTTTGTGTTCATGTTGTGGTTTGGAGGTGTTTGAGATTTAGGCAAATTAATCTTTAGAACTTCAGTATATCATGGTTTATGTGTATTGCAATTGCCTTGGAGAGGTGTGGTGTGTGGTCAACTAGCGTGACATAAACAAAGTACATAAGAATGAAACTAGTGTTTAATACCAGAAGTTAGACCACTTAAACAGCAAAATGCAGTGCAACTGTATACTGGAATTACTAACATACATAAAGACTTTAGATAAAGCAGACATAGGCTGATAATATTAATTTAAAAACAGCTCAAGAAATGGAAACATCTTTCTTTCTCTATGTAATAGAACTAACGATGCAACATTAATTTAAAAGGTCACAGCAAACAGCAGTTTTGGACTTCTTAAACCATTCGCTCTGAGGTGACTGGCCTGGAACTGCCTTAACGAAAAGACTAGTTCTGAACTAGCTTGACATGCACTCAGTGCATAAGAATGAAAAAATGGTTTAATACCTACAGTTAGACCACAGTAACACTGGTAAGATCCAGTATTAGCCTGAGACCATTTGTTTAACAGGGTACAAAAAATAACCTGGAACCAGAAAGTATCCAGACCCACTCTTTTCTGGTGGGACCTCTTGGATGGCTCACTTTTCTAGGAAGTTTTAAAGTTCTTTCCTCTTGGCTCTATAGCATAGAAAGATAAAGCCCTGATTATGACCCAGATTACCTGAGTTGTTTCTAGTAGCTCAGGCACTGGAAGGGTCAATGGGGGCAGTACTGAGAATAAGTAGCTTTACGGGCTCTCTTACATTCAGGGGGGGTGAGATAGTGGTTGTGGTCAGTCATCTGCTCAGAGGCCGAATGATGTAAAACTACTTAGACAGCAGCTGCTATGTAGTTTCCAGCCTATGGACTAGCAAAACAGGATACCATAGGGCATGTCTAGTCGGGGGGGGGCAGACTTACTTGGGTGAAAGGATAAATTTGTCCATCCTTTACAGCAGATCAGAGACAGAAATATCAGTAAGGGCAAAAAGAATCATAATGGCTAAATGAATGATAGCTCCTCCAGATGATTCAGGCTACACTGCTGTACTAGGCATGTCAGTAATACAGAAGATGACGAGTCAGCAGGCACTGAAGCAAAATTTGCCCCCCCCAAAAAATTAAATTCTCTTTCTTTGCTGCCATCATTTGATGGGGTAAGATGTCTGGTTAAGGATAAGATAACAGAAGACTGGAGACAAGAAACAGGATTCTGTAAGTCACTGAAAATGGTGCATTTTATTATCCACATTAAGAGTATGATAAACATTCATGCAGGACGTTTATAGGGCAAAGTGGCAGCAAACTACCTTGAAAGTTTGACAGTGGGTAAATCCTCAGGACTGTTTCTGGTTTTGTTATCCCCCCCAAGAGAA
This sequence comes from Protopterus annectens, assembly GCF_019279795.1. Classification (NCBI taxonomy): domain Eukaryota; kingdom Metazoa; phylum Chordata; order Ceratodontiformes; family Protopteridae; genus Protopterus; species Protopterus annectens. The sequence continues at coordinate 1,116,935,780 of NC_056729.1, forward strand.
GGTATGACAACCCTGGCTATGCTAAGAATACTTCTGTACGGCAGCCCATTTTGTGATGAACCATGGCGTCTCTTGTTTTTACAAAACTGTTGGCTCCTTTGCTGCTCCTACTACTGCTGTTTTTGGCCATATTTAAATCACAAAAGTTTAGGCCCTTTTATGATTCCAGGTGAAGGGATTCTGTGGCATATGGAAAATGGATACCAATCACCATTTAGTTCTTACCATCTTGTTCACTGTTTTTCAACTTTTCTCTTACCTGTGGATAAAATGGTAGGCACTATTAAATGGGTCATTTAGAAAAGACACCTGAAAATTCTAAGCAAAATCAGTAAGGGGAGCCAGGTGTGGTGGCAGATCAAAACACTTGTGCCCGAGGAACTGCTGCACCATCTGAAGGATTATATACCAGGCCCATGATTAGACTGAAAACTGTAGAAACAGCTGCTGCTTGGGACATCATTCTGAGCCTATTTTCCATCTTAATTTGGCAACTGGCCAAGCAACTAGCTCAATTTCTCCACGAGTTCCTCAGTGGACATGAAATATATGGGATAAATAACTCACAACATCTGAAGTGAAAAGGTTGAAGACCCAGTTCCCAAAATGATCCAGTTCGTGATAACCCTTATCTGGAGGATGAAATGCCAGATTCTAAGGTGCAGGCTCTTTAAAGCTGTTGCCACTATTATGCAGTCCATAAATGCAGTCATACGATCATAGGAAGTTACTAGGCTAATGTCCCTTACAAGCATAGCCAAGTTCTACCTTATTTCCACAATCAGCAATTGCCCATGTTCAATAGGGACACAGGTGAAATCCCCAGACTGGATTTATGGTTACCCATCCAAATGCCCAGATTGCGTTTGAAGAGGACCAACGAGGTACTCTGAGATGAAGTGGGAGTCTGTTCCAAAGGTGTGCTAACCTCTGGGAGATGAATTTGTCCCTCCAGCAGGTTCAATTAATGTCACATACCAGGTTAAGGTCTTTACAGCAAGTAACCCGTGTACCATTTGACTTGCAGATATGCAGCATTTCCAGTAAAGCAGGGTCAGAGATTGCTTTATATGCAAGGCAGAGATTGCCTCTGAGTAGTCTGTATGAAAAATAATAAAGTGACAGTGATTTCAGTTAATCCACATAGGACAGATGCTGAAGACAGTACAGTAGTGTACACTTACCATAAATGTAGATGTTCGAGTGTATTCACTGTTGCAGTCATTACATTTGGGTAATCTGCTGGCAGGTTGCCCTCAGTCAACCTGATTAACAAAGTCTTGGGTCCTGCATCAGTTGCTGTCCCTTCTTCCATGATGTCAGGTCATCAGGGGTATAAAACATGCAGCCGATGCCATTGCATCAGTTTTTCTTGTCCCAGATGTCAGGTGCCCCCCAAATGGGGAGCAAATAAAATTAAAAACACAAAAATATACCTCCAACCAAAAGCAAATACACCAAAAGGGCTTTTAAGCATAGTAAAAGAAAATGGAGGTATAGCCAGGGAAAAATAGGGGGCTGGAGGCAGGGTAACCAGGACTGCAACAGTGAATACACTCAGACATCTACATTTATGGTAAGTGTACACAACTGTACTATGTTCTTTGTGTTTCATTGTTGCAGTCATTACATTTGGGTAGATTCCCAAAGCTATGGCTGGGAGGAGGAAATTATACAGCATTAGGACCAGCTATAAGGCCCTGCAAGACAGCAGTGGCAAAGCCAGCTCTGGATTTAGAGAAAAGTGGTAAATGGTAATGTTTGGTGAAAGTATGAACTGAGCTCCAGGTAGCAGCTTCTAGAATATCCCTGGTTGGAACACCTCTGAGAAAGGCTGTTGAAGTAGATGCAGCCCTGGTGGAATGGGATCTGATCCCCTGGGGGATAGTTTTTCCATGGTGCTTATAGCAGAAAAGAATACAATGGCTTATCCATTTGGAAATGGTTTGCTTTGAAATAGCCTTTCCCTCTGCCCCTGCAGCAAATGCTACCAGCAGTTGTTCAGATTTTCTTTGAGATTTAGTCCTGTTTAAGTAAAATCTAAGTTGTCTGTGTACATCCAGAATGCAGAATCCACTCCCCCTTGTTCTGTGGATTGGAAAAGAAAGTTGGCAAATGAATGGTCTGATTAAGAGCCACATTGGATACCACCTTGGGCATGAAGGATGGGTTGGTCCTGAGAGATACCCTGTCCGCATGCAAAATGATGAAAGGCTCCACTGCCATAAGAGCCTGTAATTCAGAAATCCTTCTAGCTGAAGTGACTGCTAAAAGAAAAGCTGTTTTCCAGGAGAGAAATGTTAAGTCTGCAGCAGCAGCTGGCTCGAAAGGAGGGAGAGTGAGTTTTTCCAATACAAAATTAAGGTCCCAGGCAGGGGTTGGAGCTCTCCTGAGTCGTCTTAAGCTTTTGGCCCCTCTGAGATACTGCTTTAGCAGAGGATAAGGGAAGAGGGGAGGTTCTGTGTTGTAATGAGCTGAAATGGCTGAGGCATGGATTTTTATGGAAGAAAAGGACAGGCCCTTGTGAAGCATCTCAGTTAAGTATTGCAAAATCTGAGGAATGTTGGGCACAGCTGTGCTTATCCCTTGAGATTGATTCCAGGCACAGAATACTTTCCATTTGTCAGCATAAGGTTTTCTAGTACTAGGTCTTCTCGCCTCCAAAATGACATCCATCACAGGTTTGCTGAGGGATGCTAAGGGTGAATTTAGGTGATTAGCCACGCTGCAAGATTCAAAGTTTGGAGCTGAGGGTGCAGAGTTTGGTTGTTCTGCTGAGACAGTAAGGAAGGTGTCTGAGGCAGGTGCCACGGTGAAAGGTGTGACACACTGCGCAGGAGTGGGTACCAGTGCTGGCGAGGCCAGTCTGGAGCAATCAAAATAATTTTTGGTTTGTCCTGTTTGACTTTTAGTAGAACTTTGGAGAGCAGAGGCAGAGGGGGAAAGGCATAGACTGATAGGTTTTTCCAGCTGAAGGACAGAGCATCCACTTTCCAGGCTTTTCTGTGGAGTTCTTGTGCAAAATTTGTTCAACTGATAGTTCTGGAGTGAGGCAAAAAGATCTATGTCTGGGCTCCTCCATTTTGCGTGTCAACATGTTGAAAATCCATGGTTCCAGTTTCCATTTGTGTGGGTCCATGAGATTTCTGCTTAGTTCGTCTGCCAGAGTATTCAGCTTTCCTGGCAGGAATTGAGCTTGTAGTTGTACTTGATAGCTCAAGGCCATGTTCCACAATGCCATGGCTAGTCTGCAGAGGGGGTAGGAGTGTGTACCCCCCTGCTTTTTTATGTACCACATAACCGTGGTGTTGTCTGTCTTTATCAGTAATTGTCCTGGATGAAGGTAGTCCTTGAAGGCTGTCAGTGCATTCTGTACAGCTAGCATTTCTTTTTGATTTGTATGAAGGTGCATTAGATTTGGACTCCATTTTCCCTGAATGCACTTCCCTGCCAGATGAGCATCCCATGCATAATCTGATGCGTCTGTAGTTAGGGTTTGGGCAACAGGGGGTGGTGTGAATGGCAGTCCCTTGTTCTGGTGGCAGGTCTCTGCCCACCATAGGAACTCTAGGCGCAGGTAAGGTATGATAGGAATCATTGCTTCCAGGCTGTGACAATGTTGACTCCATAGACTTTTTAAATACCACTGAAGTTTCCTCATATGCTGTCTTGCATATGGAATTAGAAGAATGCAGGAGGCCATGAACCCCAAGGCTTGCAGTATTTGCCTTGCAGAAAGCAGGGTTTTTGTGGCCACCTGTTTGAAGTAAGTCACCAAATGAATTTGCTTTTCTGGCATAAGGAAAGCCATGTGGGCAGTCATATTCAAGCTTGCACCCAGAAATGTAATTTTCTGAGAGGGTACCAGTTGTGATTTCTTTTCATTTATAGTGTACCCTAGACAAGTTAGAACTCTTTTTACAAATGCCAGATATTTTAGAAGAATGTCCTTGTTTTCTGTCTGAATTAGACAGTCATCCAGGTATGGATATATTTGAATATTTCTTTGCCTGCAAAATGCAATTACTGGAGCCAGGCACTTTGTAAAGACCCTGGGCGCAGTAGATAAGCCAAAAGGCAGTGCAGAGAACTGGTAATGCAAGTAGCCTGCTTTGAAATGGAGGGATCTTCTAGAAGATTCCTTGATTGGGATATGCAGGTAAGCTTCTTTTAAATCTAGAGTTGCCAACCAGGCATCTTTGCCTAGCATAGGAAGTAACTGGTGAAGTCAGCATCTTGAATTTTGGAATGTCCAGAAAGGTATTTAGAGTAGATAAGTCCAGAATTGGACACCATGATTTGTCTTTTCTGGGTACCAGGAAAAGTCTTGAATAGAAACCTTGTCCCTTTTCCTCTTCTGGTACTAGTTGAATAGCCCTCATGCTCATGAGGGAAAGTACTTGTTTCTGGGCCTCTGTCCACTGATTTGGGGGCAGGTCTGGCCATCTGTTTGGAGTTGGCAATGTGTGGAAATGAAATCTGTATCCCTGGGATACTATATTTAAAACCCATTTGTCCTGGGTTATAAGTTGCCAGTTTTTTGCATGAAGAGCCAGTTTCCCCCCCAAAGGAGCAGCTAAAAGGTAAGTGCTTGGTAAGTGTATATGGAAGTCATTGAGACTGCTTACCATAGGGAGGTGTCTTGTTGTTTCCAGATTTGGAAGAGGAGGCACGCCATTGCTTTGTTCTGAAAGTCCCTTGGGACTGAAACCTGGTGCCTTTGGAATGTCTGGGTTTGACTCGAGTGGCTCTCGAAGGAACTGGAAGGGACCAGTTCTTAGTAGGCCAGTGCCTACTAAATCTTGGAGGTTGCACTTGTAAGAAATCTTTCACAGTTTGCATAGATTTAGATTTATCTTCCACCTTTTTTACAACTTCTTCAGCCTTATTACCAAAGAGATGGTCCTGTTGTAAAAGAGTATCCAACAATTTAGATTTAACATGATCAGGCAGAGATTGCTCTTTGAGCCAAGCATGCCTTCTTATCACAGACCCAGTTACAGCAGCCCTGCAAGAGGTCTCCAAAGAATCAAAACCACATTGCAAAGTATGTTTTCCAACTTGTTCAGCTGAAAGCAATAGATCCTGTAAATCTTTATTTTCCACACAGTCATAAATGAACATCATTTTCTGTTTAAGCAGTCCCATGATATGCTGTTAATATTTTAGCATATGGAGTTGACAGTTTAAAGCCCTGATTGCCAAGGTTGCAGATGTGTAGACCTTCTTACCCCATCTATCCAGCGCCCTGGAATCTCTATCAGAATGGGTAGGATTTTTAGCAGTAGAAGCCTTAATGCCCTTGGGGCCCTGAGAAATGGTTTCAGGATCCACAACAGGATTTTTGAAAAGGAATTTGTGGGAGTCAGGAACCCTGTAGTATCTGTCTGGCTTACAAGGAGCCGGAGGCAGAGAATCAGGAGTCATACTAGATTCTGAAAACACATCATCAACAATGTCTAGAACAGGAGGTATAGCCAAAGGCCTATTCTGAGGAACTAGAAGAAAATCCCTAAGCCTCTTTTTAGATTCAAAAAAATCCTGACTTTCCCAGTGGAAATGTTCCCTTAAGGTATGTAAAGTTTCCCCAAAAGAAAAATCCTCAGGGGGAGAAGCAGAAGGAATGGAATCCTCTGCATCAGAGTCCTCATAAGTAGGTATAGACAATTCCTGTTCATTAGAAGAGTCAGAAGAAATAGAATTCTGTTCAGAAGTTTCATAGTCACTTTCTTGCCTAGGCCTCTTAGAAGGGGGGTTTGGCTACCCCTGATTAGAGTAATTAAATCTTCAACCATTTTGATCATTTGTTTTTTAGGCATAGGGGCCTGCACATGTGACTTAGGCGTCGGTTTTTTAGACATAGTTCGAGATTTTGGCCTTAATATTGAAGATGGAGTTGGTTTAATATACAAATCTGTAGGCCTGAATACACCCTCAGAAGCCGGTGCCTGCACAGTGGCTCCGAACCCATCCAAGGCAGAGACATCCGCAGGTTCCATAATTGAAGCATCTTGCGGCATACCGGACTCCGAATGGGTCTCAGTAGAGGCCTGCGAATCAGACGTAGCGGGTATCAGGGGCTGCGAAAGCACCTCACTGAGTACCGGCAAATTGGCGACTGGCTTAGGAGAAGCGTCGTCGGCAGTTTTGGACCTCAGAGGTCTGTCTCTGTCTTTTTCTTTGCGTTTTTTAGGTATTCCGGTAGTCAGATTGCTAACCAATGTCATTTCTGGATAATTAAAGCATGAGCCAAAATATTTAGAAGCAAAAATGTACCGATGACGGAAAGTGCTTTGATTAAATAAAGCACAGAACCGACAGCAAGGTACGTCATGGTGAGGGCCTAGGCAAGGAATACAGTACAAATGAAAATTCTTATGAGGTATTTGCTTCCCACAAGTAATACAATTATTAACTTTTACTGACATCGGTAAGGAGTAAGAAAAAGTTTCCCCAAAGGGGTACTTAGCTTTTTAGTTAAAGACTTCGGATTTGAAACTCGAAAATGAAAATTTCAGGAGTCGGCCGACCGGCACTTGCGAACTGCTTCTGCTTTGGGCACCGCATGGCAAGAAAGACTGATGTAATGGCGTCGGCTGCATCTTTTATACCCCTGACGACCTGACGTCTTGGAAGAAGGGACAGCAACCGACACAGGACCCAAGACTTTGTTAATCAGGCCGACTGAGGGCAACCTGCCAGCAGATTACCCAAATGTAATGACTGCAACAGTGAAACACGACGAACATCTTGAATTTTCCTTGTGAGGAATCTTTGTGGTCTCTCCAATTGCTGCAGGTGCTTGGAAAGGTACATACCAAAAGGGATGTTGTACTTAATTATTGGCCTAATTAGGGAAGAGTACAGATAATTTATAACTTCTTTTTTTTCTGGAGGCAATGCCCTTACTGATGAGATGAGCAATATAGAATGCCCTTCTTACCATGGTGGAGATATGGTGATCAAAGGTAAGGTTGCTATCAACCTGTGTGCCCAGGTCTCTCACCATTGAGTACGTACTTAGGGTATTGCTATTAATGTGGTAGTTCGCAGGAACATCACTTTACAGGAAAAGGATGATAATGCATTTTTTTGCATTGAGTTTAAGGCCATTACTTTGGCATCAACCATTTGTTTGTGTATGACCCTCTTGTAGGATGTTGGATTTGGAGATAGTATGACTGCTCCCAGTTTGCAATCATCAGCAAACCTTGTCAGCCACAAACCTTTGGTTTTTGCTTGTACTTTGGAGAAACAGATTCTGAACAGTAGAGGTCCCAGGACTGATCCCTGTGGAACACCACTGGTTACAGGTCTGCTGTTGGAGGTGGACTCCCCTATTTTGGGTTCTATCAGTGAGCCAGTTAATAACCCATCTAATCATACAAGGGTTGATACCTAGCTGAGTCATTTTGTCAATGATGTCTGACTGGGGGGATAGTGTCAAAAGCCTTACATGAAGTCTAGGTAGGCTGTATGCACAGATTTCCCCTCGTGCAGGGCCTTGGTGACTGTCTTGAAGAAGTCCACCAGGTGTAACAGGCATGATTTCACTTTGACAAATCCAAACTGAGTAGGGTTAAGTGTTTGGAGATTACCTATATCTTTGATGATAAGGTCCATGCTGATTTACTCCATGGTCTTGCAGATAAGGCTAGTCAGGCTAATAGGTCTATAGTTCCCAGAGGCAGAGGAAGCACCACCTTTGTGAGAGGTAATAACAGTGGTCATTTTCCATTCAGCTGTGACAAAGCCGGTGCATAGACTATGACTGAAAAGAGTACCCAATGGTGTTGATAATTCTTGTTGGAGCCCATGTAGGACAGAGCCTGGGATGTTATCAGGTCCCATAGATATTTTGTTTTTGGCCTTAGGGTATTTATGACCTGCTCTTTAGAGATACAAGGTAGAGGAAAGGTGGAACAGATGTCTTGGGGTACCTGTGGTGGGGGGACAGAACCTGTCAGCCAACACGTTAGCTATGTCCACAGGCTCAGTATACATAGTATCATTAACTACCAGTTCGACACAAATCTGGGCCTTTCCTTTTAGGTTACGGCTGTAACTAAAGAAGGCCTTATGGTTGCCCTTAGTTGAGGAAGCTAATCTGGATTTGTAGTTTGCTCTGGAGGACTTCACAATAAGTCTTATTTGCTTGTGTAAGCTGAGTTGTGGACCTTGAAGATCTTCCCTGACATCCTGGGCACTGGATACACTACACCAGTCTTTCCTAGTCTACTGAATAAAAAAGATAATCTCCTCTTCGCCCAGGGGCTTGTCCTCTGAAGAGGAGGTTCTTCAAGGCCATATTCCCATTTTACTAATAATCTCTTGGATATTCCTGAACTTGAAGGCATCATGGATAGAGGCGGGGACACTGTTCCATTACCATCAGCAGAACATTTAGTGAGAGATTTCAATAAGCAATCAATCTGCTTCATCTTACACTTATGGTCACCTCCCTTCCTCACTGATGTAGAGATTGAGGAAGAATCACAGGATGAAACTGATTCTGACTTCTAAAGATCCTGCTGTTGAATATATGAATCACTGACCTGATGGAATGGGATGGCAGCATCATGTACAGGAAAAGACAATTGTTGGGTCATGGGTAGCCACTGGCAGCGTCCAATGGATTCTGTACCTGTGGGTGCAACACTGACACAAAGTTGGTCTCTGACAACCTGATCTACACCAAGAATATTGGATGTTAAAGTTGCTTCAGTCATTGGGGAGCAGAGAAGACACTAATAAATGAGGCTTCCTCAATCTGAGGGATTTGCTGGGCCAGCATAGTCAACACCAGTTTCCTCAGCATGGAGAGCTTGAAAGCCAATGAAAGCAAGGCTTGTAACATTGTACTAAATCTGGCCTCGTGACCTCGATGCAGAGATCTGCAGCTGAAGAAGGGTCCAGAACATCTGGAATCTGCCAGCACAACCCATACCGATGTTGCATTTAGTGCTGAAGGGAATTTCTATGATCCTACGGTTCCAATGGCTGTCAACAAAAAGGTTCAAACTGCAACTGATGCAGGACTCAACTGGGACTCAGTCAACTTTAAAACAATCAGTCCTGAAATAGGGGCCACTGAGGAGGAAGATGATCTGTGACGTACAGAAATGTAGTCTTTATTCTCTAAGATAATAGAAGGGAAAAGGACCAGACCCATCTTGATCAGCACTTCAGAGACCGTTTCCATCATTTTGTAACCAAAACTGGCTTTAACAGTCTGACTGCACTGAGAAGAAATGTATTTCATTGACAAAAAATAAATGTCACAGAAGACCAGGAGGCCTGTGGGAGACAAGTCTGCCCAACTCTAACTCTGAAAAAGAGGATGCATTACTCTGTTTACAATACCTACATCTATGTTTAGCCCTAAAATACATCATTCTTACTGTCCAAGGATTCTTCTTCCTCTGTCATATGTTTGATGGGGTTACAATAATTCACCTTCTTCCTCTCTAGAATGATCTGGGAGCAGGAGGAAAACGAGTCTATATTAGGAGAACAAAAACCTGACTGAGTGAATCCTAGTTGAGCGAACAGAAAGAGCGAAAACCGCTAATATCGCAAGAATGAACGGAGATCGCCATAAGGAATTCATCCATTTCCTTCAATGTAGTGCGATCTCGGAGTTGGCATATTTAAGTAGAGGGGGTGTGGGGGTGCAGGGAGGCAAGCCTAAAAAAACACTTAGTGAGAGTTTATGTGTTTTACCTGTTTAGTTTCTCTGGTTCAATATTAACATTGTTTGCTCTTTCTGTGTCGCTCAACTGGCCTTTGCTCAGTCGGGTTTTCATTCTCCTAATATAGACCCGAGGAAAACAACATCTTTAGAAGAACTTGATCTACAGGAGTCTTCTTTCTTTTTCTAAGATTTGTTCTTTGGCATCTGAAACTCTAGTTGGGAAGAATGACTTGCTCTTCTCCTTCCTCAGGAAGAAGCCACTGTAAGATTCAGCCTATTTTTAGCAGCCCTTTTGTCTCAGAACCTACAAATCTCACAATCATGTTTCAGATACTGTGGAAGCAGACATGTCATACACAAAAAATGTCTATCATTTGGTGGGAAATAATGTCCACACTGTTTATGTCTTTTTTACACCATGAACAAGAATCCATAATAGCAAATGGTGTTTAAATTCAAATAGAAGAACAGCAACAAGATAAACCACTGGCAAAAAATGGCCCAACTAATCAGTGCTAAAGATTAAGGTCCAACTATTAACCAATTTCACACAATATCACAGTAAAACACACATACACAAAAAACAAAATACCTAACAAAAGTAGTAAAAGTAACTTCTGGGTAAGGCCAGCAGAAAGGGTGCAGAATAGCCTTGCCTCAATTGTGTGTGTGTGTGTGTCTGTGTGTGTGTGTGTGTGTGTGTGCGTGTGAGGGGGTGTTGCTTCTTCTTTCGGCTTTTTCCCGGTTAGGGGTCGCCACAGCGGATCACCTGGTCCGCTCATGATTGGCAGTGGAATTTTACGGTGTCGAGTTGCCAGCCTGGTGCCCAACCTTCCACAGAAGGCACACACACGCACACACTCACACCTAGGGCCAATTTAGTGTGTCCAATCCACCTGCAGGATGTCTTTGGGATGTGGGAGGAAACTGGAGCACCTGGAGGAAACCCACGTGACCACAGGGAGGACATGCAGACTCCGCACAGAAGGCACCCCAGCCGAGGATCGAACTGGAGAACCTCTTGTTGTGAGGTGGCAATGCTAACCACTGCACCACCGTGGCCGCCCATGGATGTTGCTATAACAACTTTTTTTTATTTTGAGAAAATCAAGGAACAACCCAACCAGGAAGCAAAGCAACTTGTAAATGAAGCTGCTCAAGCTTAGAAAATATAAAAATGGTTAAATAACCTGCAAAAACTGAAGACATTATATTTTTACTTTATTTTAGGATGTTATGGGATTGCTGAGGAGTGGTAAGATTTATTTTTATTTTATTTTATTTATTTATTTATTTTACCGGGATAGTCTGACTGGATACATGTCCATTTTCAGCGGAGGCCCAGGGAGAAAAGCTCCACATAGACAAACATACATAGATTACACAGAAGTTAGCAAACAATTATAAAAACAAAGTGATTATATACAATGGCTTAGTACTGTTTCCAAGTAGGGACTCACAATTCTCATGGACAGACACAATTAAAAGTAAGAGACATCAGATTGGAAGCAGAGCTTGGTGACATAGTTACAAGTTATGACAATTACAGAATATGCTTTCAGTTTATAACTTAATCAGGGGTGGTACTTGGGCATAGCCAATTCACTTTGAGATACTGTTTGAGTTTTTTTTTGAAGAGACATTTGGAGCATTGTAGGGTTATATAGTTTGGCAACGAATTCCAAGTTTTGCCAACGAAGTTGGCAAACAGGGATTCACCAGCAGAGTTATTAGCTTTGTGGGTCTGGACCAATAGTTTATCGGCTGACAGTAGGAATCTCAGATCTAGAGACATTTGGACAGCAACAAATTATTGTGGGATTGGGGAAGGGAGTGGCAGATTGGGGTAGAACTCCAAAAATGAATTGAGCCCAAAATGATGCTTTTTTGGAACTCCACAGAAAATTCACCAAGCATCTGACTCTAACTATCTTTGACCTACACAACCATGACAGACAGGCAACTCCCACCTTAAAATACCTAGACTATGGTTTGATCAGTCAATAAGCTTCCATTTCCATGTAGACAAAGTGAGAGGCAAAATAAACTTCCTCCTCTTCTGGACCAAAAAGATATCTCCTTTTCTATCCCAACCAGCCATAGCATCCATTGTCAAAGGAGTTCCCCTCTCTCAACCTGAATAAGGCCTCCCAAGTTTAGCTTCTGCCTCTAAGAGAAACACTGCCACACACCAGACTATCTGTAGCAACATCTTTCACTTCATTACAAACTCACCTTTCCGTGACCATTACTGTATCATCCTAGAAAATGACAAATGGCTACCCATAAAACAAAGATCTAACCTACTTTTAGGATCCGAACTCTACAAACTACTCCAGATCCACACATTTACTCCCTTACTGCTAGACTTCACAAAAAAACTTCTCATGCAAACCGAGACACTACTCACAAGCCATACCAACTCTCATTACTCCTAGAACCAAATTCCACAGCACTGCACGTTTTCTCCTCTCAGGCGCCTCCTTGGCAAGCTCCCTCATCGACATTAAGGAAATCAACACTTATTCCAAATTCAGAACTGCAAAGCAAAAAGCACTACTTCATCCAAGCCAAATGCTCCTGATTCAACACAGGACATATCACCTAACCTATCTCCTTTTACAGTCTCTTCTCCTCTCTCAAGATTCACTGAAGACTGACCCACTTTAGAAACTAGTATATATATTGTACATTACACTCTGCTTGTACTGTGTTTCTTCACTGGAATGTATTTACACATTTTTTTCCATGTAATTAGTCTGAACTTTTCTCTTATTGTTTACATTTCTGTATTTCCTGTTTGTGAAATGTTTTGTATTTCATCCAGGCTGAATCCGAAATTGGTCAGTATGGATTAGTATACTACACCGGTAAAGAAATATAAATATAAATAAATAAATACACAAACACACACACACACATTTTATATATGTATGTATACGAAAAAATAGGGAAACCAGTTGTACAGGAACGACAGCAGTATATGATGTCCTTAGATAAACCGTTTTCATAGATACTAATGTAAGATCCGTGTTAAAGATCACCTTGCATTCTTATTAAAAATAAGAAAACATGACTCAAGCTGGTATTGCTTGTTTACCCCACTGTTTATTAAGTAAAAACAAAAGATAACCGCTTTCACTCTTGTCATAGCTCCATCAGATCCAAGTTATACATTAAGTAACAGGTAATATATACTTTTCAATTTACCATAAAAAAACTTGTAAATTACAATGAAGGCAGTAATCCAAGAATATATAAAAAGATCACATTCAGTGACAGTGAATGGGACACTGGTACATACTTAATTAGCATTTTTATTGTGATTTGTGCTGTATACTCTAAGTAAAAAAACACTATCCCCCGGATTTACTAATCTTCCATATAAGACTAGATTAGTCTTACACGGAAGCGCCAGTCTAAGAGTATGACGGCAGCACGCCATGCATATTAATGAGGGCGCGCTGCCTCAACTCTAAAGCTTACACGGAGCATGGACGAGTGTAGCGGGTGTGTCGGACTGCCGAGCAGTCCAAATATCCACGCCCCTGCAATGAAGAAACGCGGCAATTTCGTTATATGAGCGAGTCCACTCACATGTGCACAGTGTAACTCCACACTCCCCCATATGTTAAACAACTGACAAAATTAAAAATAAAAAGAGTTTTTTTATTTTTTTTTTCATCCGATATAGCTGCCCATATTTGCATGTGTTTGCGCGGGTTTGCCCATTGCTTAGCTACAGTTAGCAGCTTAGACACCAGAGGAGGATAATAAGAAAAATATATGCAAAGCAAAATAACGATGGCATAGTGGTTAGAGCCTTCGTACAAAGAGGAGGCATTCCCGGTTCGAGTCCCACTACTGCAGGTTCCATTTTCTGTTGGAAATCTGTATACAAAAATATTTCCTGACATTTTTCATGTATAAGTTTTGTAAGAAGCATTGAAATGTTAAATGTAGTAGTGAACGAATTATATATATATATATATATATATATATATATATATATATATATATATATATATATAAAGGTGAAATGGTTATGCATTCTGAGGCATGGGTACCCTATTTTAAGCAATATAAAGCACTGCTTAGCACATTTTACCATTATTGAGCATATTTAAATACAATTGCACGTAGCTGCGCAACGCGTTAACCAGTACAATGTCTTTGCACGTAGATGCACACCACGTGAACCAGCGCAACCACAACGTATTTGCGCGTAGCTGAGCACCACGCTAACCAGTGCAACGTTGGGCAATGTCGAGCAATGTCAGGCAACGTGGAGCAACATTGGGCAAAGTTGGTTAAACACGGCCACACCTCCTTTACTGTACTTTAACCAGTCAGGTCTGCCCAGTAGGAAAATAAAAAGCAGTGACAGGACTCAAACTCAGGATACTGTGCACTATAGTCACAGTACTTAACCACTAAGCCATGACAGCATTTCATAAACATGCACTTTCAACAGACACATATCTATCAAAGGAATTTTAAACATTTGCCAACATCAGCTAAGCAGGCATGCCTACAGCTGAGTTTTTCCAAAACTGGCCAATCACAAATAAGTGCGGGAAATTAGGCATATTTAAGCTCCAGAGGTGGGAATACTTTCTATAACTGGTTGCAGCTTCCTTCTGCAGTTAGCATGGCCGGTGTTGGAGAAGGCACTCGATTTAGAGTGCAACGCTGGGGCATCGAGGAGTCCAAAGTAATGGTTTGGCTCCTTGTCCACAATCATGAGGAAAGACTCCTGCGGGGCCAGTACCAGGGTACCCAATATAAACCAGAGGCCCGGAACAGTCTTGCCCATGATCTCACCAGTGCCACTGGTGTTCCTTGGACTGGTGAGCAGGTCAGGCACCATTATTCTGACCTGAAGCGACGTAGGGAGGATCATTTGGACCAGTGGATCCAGAAATCGCATACAATGCCCAATGCCCCAGTACTGAGTAAGTAGCCATTGTACTAAGTAGTTAAGAATTGCTATGCTTGTCTATACTATGGATAGGTATGTCTCACTATCACTGCATTTACTTCACATCTGCAGGTGTCTGGGCTATGAACCAGCAACCCCATGAATATATGCTGCAAAGGTTGCGTCATCAGGCAGGTTAGTAATTATTCTGCATGTACTGTTATATAAAATAAATGAGAGAGCCTTCAAAAAGTCTTTTAACCCAATAAATAAAGGTATAATAATCCTTTAATAACTGTATGATTCATGGAGTGCGTCTGTGTCATTTTCTTTGATATGTTGTTGTACTGTTGCATTCTACAAATAGTAATGTTGTATTAAGCAGTGTCAACCCACACTTGGGTAGGCCTAAATAACGTGGATGAAGGGAGTGCCAGTAGCTTGTATGCATATGTACAGCCCTCAACTGTTGGTTCCTGGCCAGCATGTACAGCGTAATCTGGCACATGACTAGCTTGGTATTGTATTCCCCAGAAATGTCAGTGTGCTGCCAGAAATGTAGGGAGCTGTTAACATATAACTGATACTTTCACCTGAACATATCTAGATAATTATATAAAAGTAGAGCTGTCAGTGTACCATCTTAGCAGTAGTGTGTGTGAGCAACTCTCAAAATATGTTGCAGTAACATCTGCATCTTGGACAGTTTGTATGTAAGATACAGCTCATGTATATAATGATCTAGCAAAATCCAATTGCACAATATAAGGACATTGGGTAGTGTAATAATACATGTAAGGGACATATAACTGCAGTTAATAGGAATGAAAAAAAAAATCTGCCTAAGCAGCAGAGACCTCCAAAGCAGACATCAAAGCAACACCTACCACGGAACAATATCCACATAGCTCACAAAGTCAGTGTGCCACACAGTCACAGCCCTTAAGGCTAAACAACACACCTAATACACTTGTAATAGGTGACTCTATTGTCAGTCACACTGATGTCCCACTCACCAGGCTGAACAAGGAGAAGGTCACTGTAAGCTGCCTGTCGGGTGCCAAGATCCGCCACATAACACAAGCACTCGGGTCACTCCAAAGCAAGTACAAGTATGACTCCATCATTGTCCATGCTGGTGTGAATGACCTGAGATGTACCTCCCTGGACTACATGAAAAAAGATGTACAGGAGCTCTTTGATCATGTAGCCCAGGCTGGTATGACCCTGACCTTGAGTGGCATCTTACCCTCACCAAGAATGATGCCACAGTATCAAGACAAAATGATCAATTTTAACAATTGGCTATAGTATTGGTGTCATTCAAAGGGGATCCAGTGTCTGTCAGCCTGGGATGACATGCTCGACAAGCCACGTTGCTTCGCTAGGGATGGCTTTCACCTGTCACCCCTGGGTTTTTGAATACTGGCTAAGGCTCTTGCCTCCCCCATAGTGCCATTTTTAGGCAAGGCTCAAAATACAAACCCACCCCCATAGACAACACAAACAAAAAAAAAACTAAGGGTAATGCTGCTCAACGCCAGAAGTCTAAACCTCAAGATGCATGCACTTGAGACTCTCCTCAGTATGGAGAATATCGATATCTGTGCAGTAACAGAAACCTGGTTCAAGGCTCCCGAGAGCACCCCAGCACTACCAGGCTATACTTCATACCATGCTTTCTGGCCCCAAAACTCAGACCTAACCACAAAAGGAGGGGGAGTATCCGTATTTATCAAAGATACCCACACCTCCAGGCTAGTGGCACTGCACGAAGCTTTGGAGACCATCCATGTGCAACTAACAGTGGGCAAAACTGCCTTTCAGTTTGTAGCCTGCTACAGACCACCCTCCCAAACACAGGAACCCCACTCGGCTTTCCTGAGAACACTGGAGAATATGAAGGTCTCTCCGAACACTATTATATTGGGTGACTTCAACTACCCAGACATTGATTGGGAAAACTACTCAAGCCCAAACACCCTCGCCCAACGGTTCCTAGAATTTATAAACTCAAATGCTATGGAACAACTGGTCACCACTCCCACAAGAGGGGACAACATACTGGATCTGGTCATCACCAACATGGGGTCTCTATGTTCTACACCAGAGGTATACCCTTCATTGGTAAGATCAGACCATAAACAAATCTTTCTGGACATCCATATTCCGTCCCCACCCCTAGCCAAGGAAACCACGGTGAAGAACTTCTCAAAAGCAAGCTTCACACTTCTCAAAACTGAGGTGGAATCCTTCAAAGCCCTCGGGCCAGTGGACAATATGGCCAAAAATGCAGAATCCTTTACAAAAGCATTCTATGGACACCTACAGGAATGCATGGAGCATGCTATCCCAAATAAAACCAAGACTCACTCCTCCAAAGGCAGGAGACCTGTCTGGTGGACCCCGGCCATAAATAAGCTATACAACAGAAGGAGAAAGCTACTACATGACAGAGCAAAATCCCAAAAAGGGAAGGCGTCACTGATCAGTACTAGCAAGAAACTACGATCCCTCATAAAATCTTCTAAGGCCAGCTTTGAAAGACAAATTGCACAAGACACTAAAGATAATCACAAGGCCTTCTTTAGTTACGTCAGAAACCTGGGAGGCAACTCCCAGATATGCTCTGAGTTAGTGCAAAATGACAAAAAATTCACTGAACCCACAGACATTGCCAACATCCTGGCAGAAAGGTTCAATGCAAACTTCTCTCCCCCCCCCCCAAAAAGAGCAAATGTCTATCCCAACAGAGTGTAGCCTTCCTGAGATCACAGATGCACAGGTGAGAGCTACCCTCTCCAAAGCAAAAAACACAGCATCAATGGGACCAGATGGTGTCCCGGGCTGCGTCTTACACAAGCTCCAAGAAGAACTAAACCCTCATATAAAGTCACTGTTCAATCTCAGCCTTACTACAGGATATGTTCCCAAGGAATGGCGTACAGCAACAGTGGTCCCACTCCACAAAGGTGGTGCCACAAAAGACCCCGGAAACTATCGCCCTATAAGCCTGACTAGCCTGGTCTGCAAAGCTATGGAACGTATCATCATGGAAATCATAAACAAAGACATTGGGAACCTCCAGACACAGGATCCTACCCAATTCGGCTTCGTTAAGGGCAGATCTTGCCTCTTGAACCCGGTCAACTTCTTTGAAACAGTTACCAAAGCAATAGATGAAGGGAAGGTACTCCACACAGCCTACCTGGACCTCGCAAAGGCCTTTGACACAGTACCCCACTCGGGCATCATAAATAAGCTCACCAGCTTAAATATCAACCCCTATGTCACAAGATGGGTTGCAAACTGGCTCAGGGATAAAACCCACATGGTCAGAATAGCAGGTGCCATGTCAGACTCTAAACCAGTTACAAGTGGTGTACCACAAGGCTCAGTCCTGGGACCTCTCTTGTTCGGTATATATTTCTCCGAGGTACAGTCTAACACGGGTGGACTATAGCTGACCAAGTTCGCAGATGACTGCAAACTGGGTGCTATAATCGACTCTCAGACTGACACAAGCATCCTCCAAAAGGGTCTCACAGAGATGGATAACTGGTGCCAGAGCCATGGCCTAAAGCTAAATGCCAAAAAGTGCATAGTCATCCCCTTTGGAAAAAACAAAGTGCCCACAAATTACCACATAGGTGGTAATCCATTAAGTACAGAAGAAGTAATTAGGGACTTAGGGACCCAAGTAGATAGCAATCTCTCCTTTAACAATCATGTTGCCAAAGTGGTTAGAAAGACCTTCTATATAGCCCACCTTATCATGAAAGGGTTCACATCTAGATCGAGAGGTCATTGTGCCCCTCTACTCATCACTTATCAGGCCCATAATTGAGTACAATGTCCAGTTTGGGATGTACCTTACCCGACACCTTCAGCAACTGGAAAGACCCCAAAAGTATCTCACCAAGAGGATCAAGGGGCTCAAACAGATGCCCTTTGCAGTTCGGCTAACGAAACTCCAGCTCTACTCAGTTGCGTACCGCCTACTCAGAGGCGATCTGTGTCTTACGTATAAAGCCATGTCCAACCCAGAATTAATGGACATGCTTCACCTCAGGAAATCTAAATCTCTTAGAGCTACACGCTCCAGGGACCTGAACCTCAGCACAGAAATAAATAGGACATGCTGGAGGGACAGTTTCATATCCCAGAGGCTCCCCTCACTCTGGAACAAAATCCCAATCCATGTCAGGCAGAGCCCCTCACTGACCCTCTTCAAGAGAAATCTTGACGAATGGATGGGAGATCGTAAGTTTACCCCTGGTATCTCTTCTGTGTCGCTGCTTGACAGAGGTACAGTAACAAACCTTAAAAGGGCTACCTTCTGTGACCTACTATACAGAGGCACAGTCAACTAATCTAAAAGGGTGGCGAAAGCCAAACATACTCTGGCTAGGCTTATAAATGCCCGAGGGCAGATAGCCTAGTATCAACCTATGAACCAACCTATGTAGTGAAAACTAGAAGGATATATAAGTTGTTAATTGGGCTATCTTTTCCCACCCTACTGTATGTGTATAAAAAATGCAATTCCACACCTCAATCAGTATGTCTAATCTCAAAACATTTTTTGGGACATATGTCCTATTGGTTTATAAATATTTGCATTAATTTCTATGCATGTGCCCTGTTAAAATACCACAACACTGGTGGCCTGTTGCCATCAATTCAACCTGCATGCTGTTGTAATGTCCACTATTGTTCTATATATGCATGTGTTATGCTTGCTTTTCAACTGTTGAAAATCTGGTGTGTTGGGTTAATGGGAATACTTCTGCATGCTGTTAAAACTAATTGGGAATGCTGTTGACTGTTAATAACCCATATCTTTATTAAACTCTCCAAAACATAGTTTGTATGGGAAGGCCGGTCCCAGCAGACCCACCTGTCCCACCTCAGCTGGCCATGGCACTTGGCACCAGCAGATCTGGTGCCCAGCCTGGGACCTTCTCCTCTGTTGGCCCTATGCCACCTTCGGGTGGAAGTGCTTTAGGGGATGGGGCTCGGCCCCCTTGTGCAAGCGTGGGTGGATGAGGGGTACCTATCACCCTTTGAACGGTCCAGGCTGTGGTGCGTAGAGAGATTGAACGTTCTGTTGCAGAACCTCTACGCCAGCTTGAGGCCCGAGTGGTGCATCTCCCAGGTCAGACTGCCCCTCCTACACAGCCACCCTCTGGGCCGTGAAGGTGCAGTGGTGACTGCACATGGGTGGGAACCTCAGTCCCACTATTTCCATCTGGGGGCTCATGGGCTTGTGATTTCTAAACATCCCTCCCCGTCAAAGGTGTTCACCCACCACATGTGTCATATACCGCCCCTGTATGCGTCTTGTTTGTCTTGTCTATTTACCTCCCCAACCTACCTCCCCAAATATACCTACTTCCCCTACCCCACATTCCACTCTCACCTGAAAAAAAAGGGCAATCTACTCCCCCCAAAAAAATTATGCCTCATACATAGCTTCCCATTTTGCACACATGTCCACTGGACACATGAAATGTTATTTAATTGGCATTACAACATACTTTGTTTTCCTCACCCCTCTCTAAGGGGTTGAAGGTTTCATATGTACCTCCAAATTTATTGCATATGCACAGCTGTTGCTGTTGAAGAAATGGGCAGCTATGGACCTTCCCCACACCCATCCTGCACATCCTGAGCTATTTTCCATACTGTCTTTCCCTCTTTGTGCCCCTTTTTCACCACTTTCCTATCTCCCCATTTTTCTTTCCTTTCAAAGAAATGAGCGAGGGGGTGAGCGGGAATAACCACTATTAAGCAGTAGTTAGCGGGTTTGTGCGGGTTTGCGCTTAGCTAAGCAATGCGCAGCATTGCGCAAACCTGCTTACAACTGCTTAAAAGTGCCTTAGTCACTCTGTATGTGAGGGCCCTTGTTCTGCTCAGGAGCAAAATAAAACACCTCTGTAAGTCTTGAACCCCAGACCTTGCACAAACTACACAACATGAAGTACCACTAAGCTATGGTAGATATACATCAAATTGGTGCTTAAATAATTATATCATGCATCAGAATGAGTGAATGTAAAGGAAAAATAGGAATACCATACCACACAACTTGTTCTATGGATGTTGACCAACAGTTGTTGTGGGATTACATTACATGACTGTGATAAGAGAAGCAGCCACGCTAGGTGTAAATAATGTTACACTATCACTTTACAACCCCACACAGTATCACAGCAGGACAAACACTGGCATATCTGTTTAGGGTAGAGGTCATACCTCCCAACTGTCCCTATTTTTCAGGGATGTCCCTGATTTTGACACAAATTTTAGCTCTATCCCTCTGAATCCCTCCGAAAACTACTGACTTTGGGCAGAGAGGTGGTGAAGTACACTTAATGAATAATGACAATAATTAAGAGTTAGACACTTCTTTTACTTCAGAAAAGGTGTATTAATTCATATGCTCTGATTCTCTCAATGTCTCAACTTAATGGCACTAATATTTTAAAGGTGTCCCTGATTGTCCCTGACTTTTTCTTGACTTTTCCCTGAGTCTGTTCAAATATGTACCTGACTGGTTGAGAGGTCTGGCAGATGCAGAAACACAGAGGCATATCAGCCTTTCTGCTGTTACACACTGTGCTAATAGCTTTGGAAGGAGTATCGTAAGCATACCCTTATGTAGGAATACAACACTGAAATACAAATGGATGTAGCCATGTACTGGTAGCAACCAACTGTAAGAATGCCATTGCTCTATTGCTGAAAAGACCTGTGTGGTGCACAGACAAAAAATAACAGGCTATTCTCTGGCTATCATGTGGATAGGTCTACAGTTGGGAGTTACGCAGACAGACTACTTGCCTTAATAAACTAACATGTACACAGCAACCCTGTAAGTCTATCAAGATAAAATCCACACAATACTACTTATGCTCTCTGTACTTCTGCAACCTTACCCAAATGTAGAATATACCTGTGTGTGCAGGGTCTACCAAGGATGTAGGTAAGCATACTCACAGTACTGAAATGTGTCTAGTTTTTCTGAGCATCTTGTGCTAATGTCAACACTACAAAAAGCACAAACTGTTTAGAACTGAGTAAATGAATATTCACAGTATAGCAGTTCACAAACAATTCTTGTGCCAAAGGAATACATCTCAATAACTAGCTTTGTATGGCAGTTAATTGTAACAGTTGAAAAGAAAGTACATATTTCCACGTATCTTGGGGTAGCATTTTAAAGGGTGAGTACATTTCTACACTGACAAGTGGGTACTGGAAGCAGCAACATTAGGTCTGAGTACAAAATGTAAATCTCTGGCTACACCCGTGGCTTCTGATATAAGAACTATACCAACCTACTGTCTTAAATGATGTCCACAGCAAACAAGGATTGATCTCCATCTTGGAAAGCTGAATGGGCCACGCCTACTTGAGTCAGCAATTTATAGTACTGGGTTGCTATGACAGTGATTACTGCAATTACTACACAGCAGGCTGCATGCAATTAGCAAATGGTGGCCACTAATTGGTGCAGAGGCCATCACATGCTCATGTTCAGTTTGCAATGTTGAAGCGAGTAAGGCCTGCTAAAGCTACCTGGGCTGTGAACACCTTCAATGCATTTATCCTCAGACTGTGCAATTTTATTACATTACTGTACACCTTACATCCTTTGTATAATTGATATTCTCACTATGAAAAGTGAAATGTATATGTAGACAAATGGATGTGTATAGGTATATATATATATATATATATATATATATATATATATATATATATATACTCATACACACCTACATCTACTTCTTGCAATAGATTCTCTGTACTGTTGACTGTGATGGTTAATATGTTTGTGAATACGTCAAAGATATGTATCTGTGGGATAGCTTAGTGGGAAACTGTTTATGTTATGGTATTATGGTTACTTCCTTTGATCCTAGCAAAAGCTGTGTATTCTGTTGCAAGACAGAACAAGTACTATTGCATACAGTGTGATTAAGTCCCTTGGTTTTAACTAAAGTGTGGTATTGGAGGTTAAAGCACCACATCTATGATTATTGATTGGTACCGATGTTGAATGCAAATCATGTGTGTACTGTAGTACTACTTGAAGCTCTGGGCCTGTACAGAAAAGTATGGTGTATGTCCACATTGCTTGCATCCACTGTTTTGAGTGGTCCCTGTATTCATCACAGATTACATTTCTCAAGATTAAGGTTGTGTAAGTACTGACACAGTACTGTATAGTACACACTGAAAGCTTAACTGGGTTGTCATACCTTTGTGTCCTGTAATTATGTCTGATGTGTGTGTGGGTATGTCTGTAACATGTCCTTTGGCATATGTGTGGTAAAACATATTACTGTGTATCTAGCAACATTCATAGTGTACTACAGCAGTATGTGGCCTATATTCCCAATTGTGCACATATTTTGGCCATGGGTTTGGCATTAACAAGTTGTGTGGTATAATAGTAAAACATTTACTGGACCTCACACTGATTGTGATGGATGATATATTTCTTTACACATCAGCTTGATGTATATCTGCCGTGGCTAGGTGGTGCATCGTGTTGCATACAGTGTGCCAGGTACTCTTGCATAGTCTTATATAGTGATTTTATTTTGTTGCTGTGCAGAACATGGTTCATTAGCTAGAGAGTGAGCAAGGCACTTTCAAGCAACTGTGGGGTGAGCAGTTATAAGTGGCAGTTACAGTATTTCACTCTCGGTTAGCTTATAGGTTGCTATATATGGCAGTTCAGTGATATCTGTACTGTATAATGTTAAATGTGCCATATGACTTGCTCAGACATATTTTTGTATTTATGTCTTCCAGGGATCATGGCCCATAGCAGGAACCCCAGTTACAGTAGTGCTGAAGATAATATCATTACTAGCAGTATGATTCAGCACTACTGTCTCATGTTCTCACGGACCAGTCAGGATCAGCAGGACTGTACTGCAATGTGGCAAGATGTTGTCTGCAGGGTCAATGAGGTAGGCCTGCATAACCGGACATATGAGCAGGTATGCCACCACTGCAGTGATCTTCTCAGACATGTCCGTCAGCATGCCGCTGATGTGCGTAGATGACAGCTTGCAACAGGAGGTGGTGTTAATATCCATCCCCCCTCACCAGAGTAGAGGAGCTGCTCCTGAGCCTGGTGGCACCTGCCCAACAGCAGCAGCAGCAGCAGCAGACATACACCATGATGGAGGTTGGAGCCACCGAGGAAGCACACATGGAGCATGCAGGTAACATGGCATATCTGCAGATTACTGTTATCTGTATTGGTAGATCATGCATATGTGAGATGTGGAATGTGTTTTTCAAAGATGTGGAGCCTGTTGATGTGCAATAATGATCATTTGGAACATAATCTGTAGCCCTGTGAATGTAAACTGTTGTACTGTAAGATTGCAAACACACAGTAGCAATGCCACAGATGTGGCCACTGACAAACTGTCTCATCTCTATGTAGGTCCTTCCGGGGTGACATCAAGGCAGCGGACATATGCTGTTGAGTGTGTTCTACATTTATTATTGTAAATAAAATGTACATGTCATAGTTAAGGTGTAGGCCATGTACACATGTAACACACCTACCCATAATGCATGCTGTGCATGTTTGGTGTAAGGACACGCACATCTCACTAATGTGATTAGTTGCCTCAAACACATGCAACACCCAGACCATCTCAAACAAATGTGGCTAGACTGTAGTGACCATTAGATAGGCACAGTTGATACTCAACATGCACATAACATACACATCTATGTCATACACAGAGCATTTTAACATGCTACACATAAAGGATTCCCAAACCCTCTGTAAAGACACACTCCAGTATCCAAAATCTCATCCACACATTACACATAATACACCTGAGGGGTAGAGGCCTATCCTGGGGCATTTAAACACTCTGCAACACACTACACATTCATGTCAGGGAATGCTCCTTATTGGCCTCCTTACAAACTCACGTAACAACTGGTTGTGAAATGGTGAATTTAGCCAATGTAGTACAGCTCTGGCACAGCATGATTAGTGCTCGTTTGTGAAACATTTGTAGCCTTGAGTGACCACCTGATGCTTTATGATGATGGCCTATGGTAGTATACCCCATCCAGTTATTGTAACCACAGTACTACACATAGCTGTCATTGCTACACACCGTAATGATGCGTGTGTGCACACATACGCACCTCTAAACAGTATGCATACCAATCACCATTTGCACAACTGACACATATATGTCTTGTGATGCTATTGAGTGGCTAGGTCATATGACACATATTGGGTATGTGTAGTGTTTAAATATGTAGTTGTGTTTTAGCATGCCATGTCATGGATGAGACTTGCATGTCCACAATATGATCTACACTCACCATAAGTACCGTACATTGAGTATGTGGCCAAATGGTATTCCAGCAATTACCCATGCACCACTGATGATGTTGTGTGAATACTCATCATGCATGTGCTAAAAATGTGTTCACAATTATTTGCTAAAGACACAGAGGTGGTAATCAGCATTGGATAACTATATGACACACAGATACACATTCAGCAATGGTATGTACACCTGTGAGTTATGGTGCACAGTACATTACAGGGTTATGAATACCTGCACAGCAATGTTGTGTCCATGTATGCATTATGTTCCAGGGGGAGGGCCATCACCTAATAACAAAACACATGCATCAAAGCCATGTATACTGTTAGCAACAAGGACTAACTACACTTGCACTGCATACTGTTGAGCAACACATGTCCTGCAAGCTGACGTGTGATATGACTGTTTTGCTTGTGATACTGTACCACACCATCACCTGCTATTGTGTATGTTCTGCGATTACTGGTGTTGTGTGTGTCTGCTTTAGGGAGGAGTGTAGTTTTGCGTGTGTGCATGTGCGCATGTGTGCATGTGTGCATGTGGTCTGAAGTCATGTTCAGATCTTAAAGGGGGTTTCCTGTTTTCCTCTCACAGGTGCCGAGGTGGGGCTGGTTCAGTACAGCAGGGAACCTGATGTCACTGAGACAGACAGTGATGATGAGGATAGGCATGTTGAGGCACAGGCAGGTTTGTCAGGGTCTGTTGTTGGGCCACCAATTGACAGTACACAAGTCTCCACCCCATCCATGCACACAGTCATACTGCCTGTACATCCATCATCACCATTGCCCTTAGCTGAGGGACAGTGTACCGCTGGCACTGGCCAGGACAGTGTGGTATCTATGGCACATGTATCAGGACACAGCAGCCATAGCCAGATGTCTGGAATGGTACCACATAGCCAGATGCCCAGGGGTTCTCGTCAGAGCACTGCTGGTCATCATGCCCTTGGCAGATGTGCCACACCTCTTTCTACCACATGCATGTTCCAGGCTGTCATGGAAGCACAAACACGAATGGAGCGGTACACCAGACAGGGGCTAAGGGCACAGAGGGCTCATTACACCTCTGTAAATGACAGTATCCATGACCTAGTAGGTGCCATAAATAACTACACTGAGGTCATTGATAGACGCTGGGGTGAGACATTGGATGTCCTCCACAATGTCATGTCCATGTGTCAGGACAGTGCGGGAAGGTTGAGACGTCAACGTGGACGTATGCCAGCAACATTAGCAGCTGGAGGTTGCCGTGGACATCCAGCAAGTCACAGCTGCTCCTGTAGTACCAGTACCAGCCCCAGCAATGTAGGGGGGCTCTCCATAGATCATCCTAGCAGACCACGTGCATGTGGCTCTGGCCAGTCACAGCAGGGACCTGGATCCAGTGGACATATGTCAGCCTCTTTGGATAGTACCCAATCTGGATTAGTACCTGATACTGTTTGTAGCACCCCTGCCAGGCACAGGTTCCGTATCCATGGCCAGAGATGGTGATCTGTAAAGCCTGCCAGGTACAGTCTGTAGCTGTCTCACAAATCCCCGTATATGGCAGCCACATGGTGGAACTGTGTGCATGCAGACACACACACATAAACCAGATACCTAGGGCAAACACATACCCGCACACATTACATCAACATTGGCCCATAACAGTACTTATGGCCCTCACACACACGTCGATTGTATGGCTCAGTGTAGGCCTCTGGCAAACCAACAACACAGCCTGTGCATATGATGAAACCTGTGCCACCTCCTGTCATTTGTAACATTGATGAAGGAACAGGCTAACATGGCACTGACACACAGGGTGACTTTAATAAAGTATAACAATGGTTGTATGTGTAGCATGTTGTCAGCAGTAAAGTGTAATGATATCCTTGAAGGTGTAGCTGAGCAGGCATGATGCATTAAAGCTGTAATTAGCAATGTTGCATTGTTTTCACCATTGTTTATTCCAGTCGTGTTTTGTTTGCCCATGTGCCACTTGGCTGATGTGTGCAGTTGTGTCAGCATGCGTTATACAGTGGACAGTAAGTGTGAGGTGTGTGCAACACACGTTTGCAGGTGTCCATTTGTGAACATGTTGGAGGTGCACTGTCTGCATGTACATGCATATTGGACACATGGGCAGGGTGACATGCCCTGTATTGGCCAGTGTTAACACTCCATAGTTTCTATTGGTGGCCAGTATGCATTGTACTACACACATTTTGGAACTTGAGTACACATGTGTGTGTATGACACGGGTTGACACTGTGCTGTGGGTGATGCTGTTGTTGCTATCTGTCATTGGTTTGCATTACTAAGGTTAACACTGTCCCAGCTGCATAATCCTTTAGCAATGCACACTGTTCACCTACAGGGTTGTATGGACCGTGCTATCACAAACACAAGAAATTCTCACTTATACAGTAAAAGTGCATTAGTCTCATGGACCCCATGCCATAAACTAAATATATAATAGAAGGTGTGAAGTTGTACCAAAAAAGAGTTGCATACCAAGAAGGGATAACCTCTCTGGTCAGTATCATTGGGAAAATACAATCCCTCAATAAACGTACAAGGCAAGCTTCAAAATACAAAATGGCAAGGATTCCAAAGACAAGACTAAAGCTTTCTTTAGTGTTGTGTATAATCTACAGGGGAAATCTCAATTTGGGTCACAGTTAATGTAAATGGTCACAAAGCACACTTTTCTGACTGACATTACCAATTTCTTGTCAGACAGTTTGAATGCAGATTTCACCACCCTGTCGTTACACAAGGGCTACATTTCCCGACCTGAAGAATGTAAAACCTGATGATTCACAGACTCTCTAGTTAAAACATCTCTTTATCAAAGTCCAAACCACAGTGGCAATGGTACTGGACAGTGTCCCTGGCTGTGTCATACACAAGCTGACATATGAAGTCAACACTCACCTAAACACTCTGTCCAGGTGCAGCCTCTATACAGGTTACATACTTGTGGAATGACGCATGGTAATGGTGTTCACAGTCCACAAGGGTTGAGCTAACACATCTTCTTCTTCTCCTTTCGGATGCTCCCATTAGGGCTCGCCACAGTAGATCATCTGTTTCCATTTCTTCCTGCCCTCTGCATCTTGCACTATCACACCATCCACCTGCATGTCCTCTCTCACCTCAGCCATAAACCTCATCTTAGGCATTCCTCTTTTCCTGTTACCTGGTGGCTTCATTCTTAGCATCTATTTCACAATATACTCTGCATCCATCCTCAGCACATGTATAAACCAACTTAATCCTGCCTATCTGGCTTGGTCTACTAACCTTCAAACCTGGGTTGACCCTCTAATATACTTACTCCTAAACCTGTCCACCCTCGTCACACCCAGTGCAAATGTTAACATAAATTGATTAAGGGTAGAGCTACAACAGATCCTGGAAACTCTCACACTATAAGCCAGACAAATGTTATCGGGAAGGGTATGGAGCACAGCATTATGGAACTAATTAACAGAGACATTATGAACCTGCAAACACTGCACCATACCCACTTAGGTTCTCTAAAGGCCAGATCATAGCTCCTACACCTAGTAGACTTCAAACCAGTTAACAAGGCTATATGTGAGGGAGGGGAGGTCCACACAGCCAAGCTATAGCTCACCAGCAATTCATACCCATCCCACATTCTGGTATTATACATAACCTCAACAGACTGACCATAAATGATTGTTAGATGATGGATTGACAACTGACGCACAGATGTAGGACACACAGTAACATTTGCAGCCTCCATGTACAATTCTATGCCAGTAACAAGTGGTATTCACCTGCACTCAGTCCTGGGACCACTCCTGTTTTGCATATAGCTTTCTTAGGTACAAGCAAACATAGTAGGGATATGTCTGCCCACATTTGATGAAAATGCATACTGTGGGCTATACTTCATTCTCCAGATGACACACACATCCTCCAAAAGGGTATCATAGAGACAAACACCTAGTGTCAAACTCATGCTGTAAAGCTGTAAGCCAAAGAAAGCATAGTTATCCACTTTTAGAAAACAAAGTATCCCCAGAGTACAACATAGGTAGTAGCCCCCAAAATGTGGAACAGGTACTAATGTATACATAGAGCCATGTGTTTAGTCATCTCTCCTTTGATAATCACATTACCAAGGGGTTTTGGAAATCCCTCTGTGGAGCACATAAGCAATAAAGGGTTTGCATGCAGATCCATAGAGGTTGTTGCACACCTATAATGATTAGTCATCTTTGCCAGACTTTGCTTGCTTTGGAACAGGATTCAAATATACCTCAAGCATAAACCCTCACTCACACTCTTCAACAGAAACCATGATGAGTGGATGTGAAACAGAAGACGTAGCCCAGTGATCACTGCAGTGGCTAAGCTTGTCACTACAGTACAGAAGTGACCTAAGGTCTGGAAAGTGCCAGCACACTCTGGCAAAGATAACAGATGCATTCATGGAGAAAGCAGAGTACCCACCTATGAAATAATTGAGGTCACATGTATGTATATGGCTTTGCCCTACAGCTACCTTACATGTGTAATGCACATACAGTTGTCATTGTGATATGTCATACACTAGAAAAATCAAAACCCACTCCACATTGACCAATGGTGTCACCCACCTGGAACACACACACACAGTCAGCAAGTGCGAGACTCAAACTCCTTCCTAAGTACATTATGAGACAACAGCAGCACGCATTTACACAACACACTATTCACATTACTGGGATTTCTCCTTTCTACAGGTATATTTGTAGGATGGTGACATCATCAGACTTGAGAAAGATGAGTATACCACTGCAAGGGCAGGATTCAAACCCCTACCTAACTACATTATGATACTACAGCAGTACGCATTTACACGACATGCTATACACATTACTGGGATTTCTCCTTTCCACAGGTATATTTGTAGGATGGTAACATCATCAGACTTGACAAAGATGAGTATACCACTTTTAAGGGGTGTGAGTATTCTCCAAAAAGGTTGCTCTTCCCCAAGGAGACACACACACACACACACACAAGCTGACAAGTGCAAGATTCAAACCCCTACCTAACTACATTATGATACTACAGCAGTGCGCATTTACACAACGCGCTATACACATTACTGGGATTTCTCCTTTCCACGGGTATATTTGTAGGATGGTGACATCATCAGACTTGACAAAGGTGAGTATACCACTTTTAAGGGGTGTGAGTATTCTCCACAGAGGTTGCTTTTCCCCAGGGAGACAAACACACTCACACACACACACACACACAGGTGGCAAGTGCAGGATTCAAACCCCTACCTAACTACATTATGATACTACAATAGTACGCATTTACACGACGCGCTATACACATTACTGGGATTTCACCTTTCCACAGGTATATTTGTAGGATGGTGACATCATCAGACTTGACAAAGATGAGTATACCACTTTTAAGGGGTGTGAGTAGTCTCCAAAAAGGTTGCTCCTCCCCAGGGAGACATACAAACTCACACACAGTTGGCAAGTGCAGGATTCAAACCCCTACTTATCTACATTATGATACTACAGCAGTATGCATTTACACGACATGGTATACACATTACTGGGATTTCACCTTTCCACAGGTATATTTGTAGGATGGTGACACCATCAGACGTGACAAAGATGAGTATACCACTTTTAAGGGGTGTGAGTAGTCTCCAAAAAGATTGCTCCTCCCCAGGGAGACACACACACACACACACACACACACACACACACACACACACACACACACACACACACACACACAGTTGGCAAGTGCAGGATGCAACCCCCTACCTAACTACATTATGATACTACAGCAGCACGCATTTACACAACACACTATACACATTACTGGGATTTTACCTTTCCACAGGTATATTTGTAGGATGGTGACATCATCAGACTTGACAAAGATGAGTACACCACTTTTAAGGGGTGTAAGTAGTCTCCAAAAAGGTTGCTCTCTCCCCAGGGAGAGACAGACACACACACCGTTGGCAAGTGCAGGGTTCTTAATCCAAACTAAGTACGTCTTTACACTTCAGCAAGCAATATGGAATTACAGGGTGCAATACAGACATTACTTGTGGACAGTTTGCCCAAAGGTTTTTTTCACATTTGCTAACCTCAGCAGGCTTATCATACTAGGTGTATTGTGAGTGTATTGTATGCATAGGCCATGACCATATCATATATGGGTTGATGCACCACATGCTGGCACACACAGGGTCAAACCGGTGGCTAAGCTCTGTCAACCCAATACTGGACAATACAGTCAAGAGGAGTACGGTCATACAACCACAACACCGTCTCACATAGACCTACAATATAAGCACCAGTAAAACACACACATAAATACACATTACCATACTTGGAGAATACAAATATTAATCTGAAAAAGAGAGAGTGTCCTCCTAAGCAGACAAGCAAGCAACATGTACCTCCAAGGACACGCCAGAAACCACATAATACACCAAAGCAGTGTGCCTCACACCAGGCCCTAAGGCAAAACAACATACCCAACACACTAGTAATAGATGACTTCATAGTCAGACACACAGATGTTTCACTCACTTGGCTGGGCAAGGGGAAGGTTACTGTCAGTTGTCTGTCAGGTCCTATGATCCGCCACATAACATAAGCACTTACATCACTCCAGAACAGGTACATATATGACATGTTCTTTGTACATGTCAGTGTGAATGATCTGAGACATACCTCCCAGGACAACATGACAAGAGATATATATAGTAGCTCTATGATCATGTAGCCCAGGCTGGTATGACCCTGACCTTGAGTAGCATCTTACTTTCACCTACATGATACTGCAAAATAACAGAAAGACGTTAAACTTCAACAATTGGCTGAGCTTCTGGTGTCATTCAAAGGGGATCCAGTCTCTGTCTGCCTGTGATGACATGATAGACAAGCCTTGTTGCTTCGCTACAGATGGTTTGCATTTGTCGCCCTTATGCTTCTGAATACTGGCCAAGGCTCTTGCTGTCCCCATATTACCTTTTTTAGGCAAGGTTCATAAGTTCATAGGTAGGTACTAGGTTATCGGCCCTAGGGTCTATACAAGCCCAGCCAAATAGGTACCCTGGCTTTTGCCACCCAAGAAATTTATTTTCCTGTGCCACTGTCGAGCAGAGACACAGAAGTGATCCCCGGGGTGAATTTCCTATTTCCTTGTCACCACAATAAACAGAACATGCTGGAGGGATAGATTCCTGTCCCAGAGACTTCCCATATTCCAGAATAAACTAGGAGGGATTGGGATTTTTTTAAGTGGAGCATGTCCAACAGCTCTGTGTTTGACATAGCTTTGTATGTTAGGCAGAGATCACCTCTGAGTAGGCAATATGCGACAGAGTAAAGCTGGAGTGTTTTGAGATGGTCTGTGTAGGGCATGTGTTTGAGGCTGGTAATCCTCTTTGTGAGGTATTTATGTGGCCTTTCAAGTTGCTGTAGATGTCTTGTGAGGTACATACCAAAAGGGGCGTTGTACTCTATAATGGATCTAATGAGTGATGAGTAGAGGGGAACAATTACCTCTTTTTTTCTGCATGAGAAACCTTTTGTGATGAGGTGTGCCACGTAGAAAGATTTTCTGACTACTGTGGTGATGTAAAATACAAAAACACCAGCGACCAAACGCACGGTACTCTCGGCAACTTTAATACTATATAAAATGTCAATCCACCATGATAAAAAGTGACCACTTATTCACTTACTATAACTCTGAGCAAGACCAGCTTGTTTTTCGTTCACTGGTGCTTTTACTGTGGCGATGTGATTATCATAGGAGAGACTACTGTCCATCTTGTCCCAAGGTCTCATCACACTTTCGGTGTTAAGTATACTACCGCCTATGTTGTAGTTCATGGGTACAGAGTTTTTACCAAAGGGGATGACAATACACTTTTTGCACTGAGCTTGAGGCCATGGCTTTGACACCAGGCATCTGTCTCAGTGAGGCCTTTTTGTAGGATGTCCACATCGTTAGTAATTTCGATTATGGCTCCTAGTTTGCAGTCATCTGCGAACTTCAATAGCCAAAAACCTTCTGTGTTAGCCTGTTCTTCAGGGAAGTAGATACCAAGCAGGACAGGACACAGGACTAAACCCTGTGGTACTCCACTTGTCACTGGTCTGAAGTCGGATTTGGAGTCTGCTACTTTCACATTGTGGGTTCTGTCAGTTAGCCAGTTGGCAACCCATCTTGTGACATAGGGATTTATACCTAGTTTAGTGAGTTTATCTATAATTCCAGAGTGGGGGATGGTGTTGAAAGCCTTGGCAAGATCTAGATAGGCTGTGTGAACCACCTTATCCTTGTCTACGGCTTTGGTGACTTTTTCAAAGAAGTCTATCAGGTTTAGGAGAAATGATCTGCCTTTCACAAACCTGAACTGGTTGTGGTCCAGAGTTTGGAGATTAGCAATGTCTTTGTTTATAAGTTCCATGATGATAAGGTCCATGGCCTTGCAGAACAGGCTCATCAAGCTAATGGGGTGCTAGTTCCTGGGGTCCGTGGTGGCTCCCCCCTTCTGTAGTGGGATAACCGTCACTGTGCACCATTCAGCAGGCACAAAGCCAGAGGTGAGGCTATGACTAAACATGGTACTTAGGTGTGGTGCCAGTTCATTCTGTAGTTCGTGTAGAACGCAGCCTGGGATATTGTCTGGTCCCATGGATGCTGTGTTCCTGGCTTTGGAGAGTGTGGTTTTTACCTGTGCAGCCGTGAAGACAGCAACTTTGCATTCTTCCAGTATAGAGATGGGCTGTTTCATGGGTGAGAGGGGAGTAAAGTTAGCACTGAACCTATCTGCCAGGATGTTGGCAATATCAGTTGGGTGTGTATATTTAGTGCCACTGTGCTGTAACTCAGAGCAGGTCTGAGTGTTGCCATTGAGATTCTTGACATAGCGATAGAATGCTTTGTGGTTGTCTTTAGAATCGGTGGCAATTTTGTTTTCGTAACTAGCTTTGGAGGATTTTATCAGGGATCGCAGCTTCTTATTGAGGCTGACCAGGGAGCTCCTCCACTCATGGGATTTTACCCTCTTTTGCAACAGTTTCTTCCTTCTGTTGTACAGTTTGTTTATGGCAGGGGACCACCAGAGTGGCTTCCTTTTCTTGGAGGATAGCGTCTTGGTTCTGTTTGGGATAGCACGATCCATGCACTCGTGTAAGTGCTTATAAAGTGCAATTGTGTAGAATTCAGTAGTCGTAACTGTATTGTCCATCTGCATGGGTGTCATGAAGTTCACCACTTCTGTCTTAAGCATGAAGTTGGCTTTGGAGAAATTTTTTAACATGGTTTCCTTAATGGGTGGTGGGGGAAGAATGTGGATATGTAGGGTAATTAGCTTATGGTTGGATCGGACCAATGAGGCATTGACTTCAGGTGTGGAACACCGGTCACTCAGGACAAACCAAACCCCGTAACCAACACAAATAACCACAAAGTGAGCTAAATGCTACTCATTGCCAGAAGTCTCGCCTCTAAATGCACACACTCGAACACTTCTCAGTATGGAGAATATTGATATCTGTGCAGTAACAGAAACCTAGTTCAAGGCTCCAGAGAGCACACCAGCACTGCCAGGATACGACTCATTCCATACCTTCCAGCATCAGAACCTGGATCATAGCACATAGGATGGGGATGTAGCCATATTCATCAGGGATACCTACACCTCTCTCTCTACATCCTCTCTACAGGATATGTACCCATAGAATGTTGCACAGCAATGTTCTTCCCAGTCCACAGGGGTGGGGCCACAAAAGACCCTTGCCATTCATGATCTATGAGCCGGACGAGTCTGATCTGCAAGGCAATGGAGCCAATCATAATGGAAGTCAACAATAAAGACATTGGGAACCTTCACACAGTTAAGCACACCCAGTTTGGCTTCATCAAATGCAGATCACGCCTCCTGAACTGGGTGGATTTCTTTGAGACAATTACCCAGGCTACAGATGATTGAAAAGAGCTCCACACAGCCTACCTATACCTCACTAAGGCCTTCGACACCATTACCCAGTCAGGTATCATAGATGAAGTCACCAACCTGGGCATGAATCCATACATCACAAGATAGATTGCAAACTGGCTCACAGATAGATCCCACAAATTAAGAGTTGCTGGCTACATGTCAGACTCTACACCGGTAACAACTGGTGTCCCCCAAGGTTCAGTTCTGGGGCCCCTCCTGTTTGGTATAGACTTCTCAAAAGTACATGCCAACACAGGAGGGTTGTGATCGACTAATTTTGCTGGGAACTGTAAAGTGTTTGCCGTAACAGATTCCCCGGATGACACAAATATTCTCCATAAGGGACTCTATGAGACAGATGTGTGGTGTCAGAATCCTGGCCTCAAGCTCAATGTGAAAGAATGCATAGTAATCCCCTTTGGAGGAAACAAAGTACCCACAAACTACCACATAAGTGTTTCCCCCTAAAAACTGACAAGGTAATAAGGGATCAGAGGACACAAGTAGATAGTCATCTTTCCTATGACAACCATGTTGCCAAAGTGATTAGGAAATCCTATGTGGCCCACCTAATCAACAAAGGGTTTGCATCAGGATCAAAAGAGGTAGTGTTGGCCCTCTACTCTTAAGTCATCCGACCCATCATTGAGTACAATGCACCATTTTGGATGTACTCGACTAAGCATATCCAGCAGCTGGAGACACCACAGAGGTACCTCACCAAGAGGATTACTGGCCTCAAACAGTTGTGTTATGCAATACAACTGGTAAAACTAAATCTGTTCTCTGTTGAGTACCGCCTACTCAGAGGCACACTCTGCCTAGCGTACAGAGCCATGTCCAACACATAACTGTTGAACAGGCTCCATCTATGGATAACAAAATTGGGTTGCACTACACACTCCAGGAATATGAACCTCATCACAACAATGAATACAACATGCTGGTGGGATAGAGTACCATCCCAGACACTTGCCTTACTGTGGAACAGAGTCCCAATGTACATCAGACAGAGCCCCTCGCTGGCACTCATCAATACGAACCTTGATGAGTGGATGGGAAACAGACAATTCACGCCAGGCATCACATCAGCAGCCCCAATAGAAAGGGGCTTAGGGTACTGACTATTAGAACTAGGGCTTAGGAGACTACCCAATGGGGTGATGAAAGCTGCACAACTTGCCTAGGCTAATATATGCCTTCATGAAGATAGTCTACTACATGCCTATGAACCTATGTGACCGGTACATGTCTACAGATAGTAGATGTGTACTTCATTGTACAGTCATGTTGTACAGCAGGCACATGCACCACATACACTGTAATGCTTACAGATACTGGTGGCTATTATGTACAGTGGGTGAGATGTGCACCTGATGTCTTTTGTGACATTGGGATGTGTGCTGGGTGGGACAGTCCTGGATGGCTCCCTGTCATGGTCACCCTCTTACACACATCTCTGCCCATCCATCTTTGGCTTATTATACTGTGTTCCCCCTATGCATATATATATATATATATATATATATATATATATATATATATATATATATATATATAAGGTACATAGGTAGGTAATAGGCTATCTGCCTGAAGGCATATATTAGTATGGCCAGAGTGTACAGCTATCACCACACATGGGGTTAGTTCCCTAGGCCTCTGTGTAGTAGAGCTGATGAAGTGATCCATGGTGTGACAGTTCGGTTTCACATACACTAATCAAGGCTCCTCTGGAAGAGTGTCAGTGAGGGACTCAGCTTAATGTAGGTTGGGAGCCTGTTCCAAAGCAAGGGAAGTCTGAGAGTTAGTAATGTATCCCTCCAACATGTTCTATTTATTGCTGTGATGATGATATCCCTAGAGCATGTGGCACAGTGAGCTTGGGTTTACTTAAGATAGAGCATATACATCAGTTCTGCATTGGACATGGACCTGTCTGTTGGGCAGTGATCGCCTGAGTAGACAGTATGCAACAGAGTACAGATTGAGTTAACTTCAGTCTGGTTGCATGGGGCAACTGTTTGAGGCCAGTAATCCTCTTGTTGAGGTACTTCAGTGGTCTTTCCAGCTGCTGAAGCTGCCTAGTCAGACTCATCGCAAGTGTGCCGTGATACTCTCTGATGGGTCTGATGACTGATGAGTAGAGGGAACTTCCTTTGACCTACATGCAAAGACCTTGGCAATTTGTGGGAACACACAGCATGATTTTCTAACCACTTTGTGAATGTGTTTCTAGAAGTAGAGATGACTATCCACGTGTCCATAGATCCCTTATTATTACCTCCATATTTAGGGTGTTGGCACCAATGTGGTATTTGTATGACTGTGGCTCGCGGCCATAATTTTGACACCACGTCTGTCTGACTGAGACCCTTTTTAAGGATGTCTCTGTTATCCCAAACATCGATTATGACAACCTTTTTGCAGTCATCCACAAACTTTGCTAACCATAGCCCTCGTGTGTTTGACTGTATTTCTGAAAAGTATACACCAGACAGGAGGGGTCCCAGGACTGAGCCATGGGGGACAGCAGTTGTTACCAGCTTACAGTCCAACAGGGAGACCACAATTCTTACATTGTGGGATCTATCTGTGCCTCAGTTGGCAATCCATCAGATGATATACGTGTTTATGCACAGGTTGTTGATTTTGTGGATACGACATGTGTGTGGGATGTTGGAAAAAGGCTTTTCAAGGTCTATGTAGGCTGTGTGGAGCTCATTTCATTGATGTATGTCCTGGGTAACTGCCTTGAAAACTATCTAGCAGGTTTAGGGACCATGATCTGCCCCTGACCAAACCAAAATGTGTAGGGTTGGGTGTTTGTAGGCTCCCAATAGCTCTGTTTATGAATTCCATAACGGTGGACTCCATGGCCTTACAGAGCAGGCTTATTAGGCTTATAAGACAATAGTTCCCATGGTTTGTTGTGCACCAACACTTGTGGAGTGTGCCAACCATTGCTGTAACCCATTCAACAGTTTCATATCCTGTACAGAGGGTGAGTCTCAACAGACTGTTCAGGTGCAGGGTCTGTTTGTTTTGGAGTTCACATATGACACAGCCAGGGACACCATGTCATCCCATAGACACCATGCTTTTAAGTTTGGCTAGAGCTGTTTAACCATTGTATATGTGATTTCTGGCTTTTCATAATCTCCAGGTATGGTAATGGGCCCTTTTGTCAATGAGAGGGGGGTAAATATGTATGAACCCTGTCTGACAAGATGTTGGCAATGTCAGTCATGTACTTGTATTCATTTACACTTTGCACTGACTCAGAACATATACGAGTTTACATTGATATTTATGACATAGCTAAAGAAAGCTTCATGATTCTCTATGGACTCTTTGGCAATATTTTTGCCAGAACATGGCTTGGATAATGTTAGGAGTGCTCATTATTTCTTGATGATACTGATCGGAGATTTATTGATCTTCTTTGGATTTTCACTTTCTTTGAGCAACAAAAGTGTTTGTAGTACATAGTTTGATTATGACAGGGGTCCAATATATTATATGGGTCTGTTTTCATATCACTGTGTGTGCAAGGTAGGATTGGTGAATAGTGACGTGTCTGGAGTAAGAATTGCAACTGCCAGATATGTGTGGCCCACTGCTGTACTCAGACATAGCCTAAGTGTGTGAGCATGCTCAGTATGACCTTTCAGTATGTTGTTGACTGACATTTGCTAAATTTGTTTAAGTGTGTGAGCATGCCCACTATGGGCATATATATACTATATATGTGTGTGAAAATTCAAGTTGGTTTTTACTTCAGGGCTCACCTTTGTGTTGTACATTGACAGGAAGCACGCTGTGCCTGCAGGGCTTCCATGAGTCAATTTGCATAGACTTATCAACATTTCTACATACAGGGGGGATAGCTATTATTTGTAAATTTCTACCCGGGGGGAGGCACACCTGATTGTTACTGTGGGTGTACATAGGATGAGGGGTACACCTGACACTTATACACATTTTCTAGGCCTGCACTGCTATGTCAGGTACTCCATTTCAGTCTGTACTGATGCCTATCGTACTGGCTTGAGGCATACCACTGTACTACAGACCTTAGCTTCCAATTACATGCATATTAGTTTGTGACTTCATAGCCTACCCAACCCACATCACACTGCCTGGCCTGCTGTTATCTGTCTGCATAGGCCTGGGGGGAGGTTACTCATATGCCTCTTCAGAGGGCATAATACAGCATTCGTTTGTGTTTGTGTTTGTCTACAATTGTCCTTCTGGCTGTGACTGTTAGGTATGTGACCCCCCCCCCCCAAATGGTATGTGTGAGTGACTTAAGTTGTGTCTGTGCCAGTGAAATGCTGTCATGGCTTAGTGGTTCAGTAC
The DNA here is from genome assembly GCF_019279795.1 of Protopterus annectens. Taxonomy (NCBI): domain Eukaryota; kingdom Metazoa; phylum Chordata; order Ceratodontiformes; family Protopteridae; genus Protopterus; species Protopterus annectens. The sequence goes on from NC_056729.1 coordinate 1,116,975,156, forward strand.
TGTGACTATAGTGCACAATATCCTGAGTTCGAGCCCTGTCACTGCTTTTCTTTTTCCTGCTGGGCACACCTGACTGGTTAAGGAACAGTAAAGCAGGTGTGAGTGTGTTTACCCAACTTTGCTCGACTTTGCTCAACATTGCCCAACGTTGAGCTGGTTAGAGCGGTGAGCAGCTACGCGCAATTGTATTTAAATATGCTCAATAATGGTAAAATGTGCTTAGCATTGCTTTATATTGCTTAAAATAGGGCAGTCATGCCTCAGGTGGTGCTGCAGGGCTGCCTATGTCAGATGCACATACTACACTCCCTATACATGTTTGAAAACAGGTAGTGTCAAGTTAGGCATCCCTTTTACTGTATGTGTGAGTCAGAGAGAGGTGTCATTTCCAGGGTTCCTACTGAGTCAGTGTATGTGCTATGTGTTGCCTCTTTGTCAAGGCCAGGGCATACTGGGCACAACCTCCTTCTGCCTACTGGGGCAGGCTCAGGTTGTTCCTCCTCCGAGTCACGCTGTGCCTGTGCAGGCCTTGGCAATGGTGGTGGGCTGTTTGGCCCTGCCCCATGCTGTTCCTGCTGCAGCTGTTTCCGCAGTATCATACTGTGTACAATGGCACATACCATAACAATTTGGGTACATGTAGTTGGTGAGTACTGTAAGGCTCCACCAGATGTATCCAGGCACCGGAAGTATGACTTCAGCATCCCAAACACACGCTCAATTATGTTTCTTGTTTGTGTGTGTGCCTCATTATGGAGTTCTTGTTCAGGTGTGTGTGCATTTCTGATGGGTGTCATCAGCCACGGCTCCAGTGCGTATCCAGCATCCCCCACTAGGTGGCCATCAGGGATGCTCCCATTGGCAAATCTCTAGTAAAGCTGTGTCAGATGCCAGATGTGGGAATCGTGATAGCTTCTAGGGCAGCCAGCACACACATTCATTATTATGCCCTGGGCATCACACACGACCTTGCAGTTGATGGAGAGGAAACCCTTGTGGTTGATGTAGACCCTACCCCGCTCACCAGATGGTGCTTTGATGCGTATGTGCGTGCAGTCTATTGCACCCACTACCTCAGGGTATTCTGCTATTTGGTGGAAAAGATGCATATTGCTGGCCAATGCCTCACGGGAATTGAGGAAATATATGTGCTCACCGGCATGTGCTGACATGGCATCCAGGAACTGGTGGAGTACCCTGGATGCTAATTGCCTGTGAAATCCCCATCATGTCACCATTTGGTCTTTGGAAGGTACCTGTAGCTAGTATTCTTAGGCCAACACATACCTTGGTATCCACTGGAATGGGTTCCCCTCTGTTGGTTCTGTGTGTGAGGCGTGGCCAGCACAGCTCAACAATTTGCTGTAGGAGGTCTCTGTCCACCCTATAGCGCTCCACTATCTCTAGCTCATATAGTTCATGGTAGGTTACCCTGGGTCTGTACACTCTTCTCCGTCTCCTCACTGTGGATTGTTCAGCAGCATTTGCAACATCACCACCCTCAGCACCTTGCACATGTTGGTTTATAATAGCAAGAGCAGCCCCTAACATTTTGTCTGACTTAAGCTTTTTAAGCTTTCCCTGTTTGTATACTGCAGTGTTGCAGAGTTCTTGGGGAAAAATAGGGGGGAATGCTGTTTGCAGAGTTTAAAGTGCTGGGCTGGGCTAGTCTGCTGCCAGTGTAATTGGCTGATTCTGATATATTTCACCTGGCAGCTCTGCTAGTTTTCCTTGGTTAACTTCCTACTACTTCTTTTCCTTCCTTTTGCCTTTCTATTTCTGCCCGGGGGGAAGCGCCGGGCAAATGTGCGCACATGCACACACACGCTGTGTGCACGTTTGCAAGGAGTTTCCTATCTGTTACATTGTGCACCTTTGGTTTGAGGTTATCAAATAGGACAACTGTAGGCATGCCTCTTGCAATCCTGAGCAACTCAAAGCAAACATAAGCCACTGTGCTCCAATTAGCTTACAGCCTGTCTGACACACACCCTCATGATGTCACCTATATTCTACTCTACTACTCACCTACTCCTACTCTTACACTCTTGGGGCACGGCTCACATGCTGGGGAAAATTGGGATTCACTATCCTTATCCTCATTTGCATAGGATTGCCTACTAATGCATGGTTACTTCTCTAACACTGAGCTTCCCCCCCTTAGCAACCACTACTCAGTGGCCATGTTGTCTTCAGCCTGCCATTCACCTGCATGGCAGAATAAGCTTTTTAGTGAAAATGCCTATTTTTGGCTTTTTTTTAATTATTTTCTTATTTTTATAAGTGCCACACATTTGCGTGGTGCTGCGCTATGCTTAAACATCGGAGATAAGGGAAAAAAAACAGTTAGATTTTTAAATTGTTAAACATTTATAAATGCCAATGGCATGCTTCCTCAACTGTATGCATCCTTTATTTGGAGCTGTCATAGCTCCGTTTAGCTATTTGCAGAACGGTACTCCGTTACCAACGGAGTACATTTCTGTAGATAACACTAATCTTCCACGGACAGGTTAGTGTTTCCTGGATCGCAAATTTACCTCATTTGCATAGCTTTCACCAGCAAATGAGGTAATTTGCATACCATGACGCTGTCCGTGCAAGAGTAGTTTTAGCAGCTCTCGTGCACGCCCCTGCCGGCTGCTCCTGGATCACACAGCAGACATACTGCCTGTTTGATGTCTTACACTACTCTATAACTCCGTGCAAGCTTTCGTAAATCCGGCCCTATGTCTCTGTTAATCAGTGTGATGTGTATAGCGACAAATAACAATATAAACATCTAGTCCTGTATTTATATTACATTACTATAAGAAATAATAATCAAACAGATGGAAGTGGGATTCACTTCTGTGTGAAATACTGTGATGCTAGGGGAAGGGTACAGTGGTTATCTGAACTCAAAAAAGAATTAAACTGCTAAGGGCAGAGGGGTAATTAGAACTTAGCAATTGTGTGCTAGTCTTGGAAGTATTTTAGGAAAAAAAAAAAAAGAGAGAGAATTACACAAAGACAAGCTAAAAGAAATAACAAGTGTGAAGACATGTGTGTGTGAAAATTAACAGTCTCAGAGTATCTACGGGAGGGGAAATGGTAAGGGTCAGACATGGGCCATGCAAAAGGACAGAGTCAAGCCAAATTAAAAAAAAATGTGTTAACTGCTTGTGCAAAAACTTAACAAAAACACAAATAGCTATGTACGTATGTGTATATATGTATACGTATATATATATATATATATATATATATATATATATATATATATATATATATATATATATACGTACGCACACACACACACACATATATATATATATATATATATATATATATATATATATATATATATGTATACACACACGCACACACACACAAATATTTAAATTTACATGCACATACATATGTATTTGCATACGTATACACATATACATACATACATATATACAGTGGATAGAAAAAGTTTACACACCCCTGTTAAAATGCCAGGTTTTTGTGATATAAAAATGAGACCGCAATAATTTCAGAACTTTTCCCACCTTTAATGTGACCTATAACCTGTACAATTCAATTGAAAAACAAACAAATCTGTTAGGGGAAAAAATATAAAATATAAAAAATAAAAAACGTACAATAAGCTGGTTACATAAGTGTGTGCACAGCCTTAAACTAATATTTTGTTGAAGCACCTTTTGATTTAATTACTGCACATTCTTTCCTCTCACAAAGTAAATTTTCACAGTCAAAGCTGGATGGAGGAGCACCCAACCACAGGTGTATGACAAAAAAGTACTTGAGTCATCAAGAGGTGTCCTGTAATATATCAACTGATACAATAAGAAGATATGTTTTATATCTTACATACCAGAGATTCTATCTTTGTAGATCTATGACTGGAGTGAATTCCAAGCAGTACGTCTTGCAGCATGGAAGAAGGGCAGCCAAAACTCCAGTTTTAGAAGGCTGATTCCCGAAATACTGAGGCATCAGAGGAACCCAGTTCCTTTAAGACAGGCTTGCAGTGCTTGAGAAAACTGTGATCCAAGGAACAAGTGGCCAGGGCACAGGTACTTGCAATGGTGTCATCCACAAACAAGTACAACAAGCAGCTACACCTGAAATGATGGGATCTTTGACATCATTTACAGGTTGGATGCTATTCCTTCACTATCTACACTGATGAGGATTATCAGCTTTCTGTCTTCCTAAACTCATATACCCACACTTTGTATAAAATCTGTATTGACATTGCACATCCAGGACTTGAAGAGCTTTCCAAGCCCTGTTTTTTCTCAAGTAAAGAAACCAAGGGCACGAACAGACTGGTTAAGGGACATTTTAAGAACTATTTCTGAAGGAGATATGGATGGGTCCTAAAGAACAGCTGATTCACGTGAAAGACCTGATATAGTTTCCTGCACTTAATGACATGCAGCTCTGAAGTCCTGCCGAAGAGACTACCACCAGAATATGCTTCGCAAGATAATAGACTAACACTGCCAAGCAAGCTGTTTTTGAACAGCTGACAGACAAGCCTGTTAAGCATGAAATCCAAGTCTTACAGACAAAAAGGGCCTTCAACTACAGAGATGCAAAACTCTTTGAGTTAATTCTTTTAAGCAAACATTTCTGGGTTACACAACTGCCATCCATCACATCATCATGGGGAGAAACAGATGACACTGGTGCTTCAGTATGACCAGGGTCAACTGCAAGCTGATTGAAAAGGTAGATAATCAGTACTGTGTTATGTGAAAAAGAGACATTTCCAAGTCAGTGGAAGAGGAAAATGACAGCAAATCTGAGAAGGCCAAGTAACATGCATTGTGGTGAATAGATGATGTATCCTAGAGAGTGCATAATAATTTCACTGGCTTTGCCTTTTCCTGACCTGAAAGTGGATTTTTCACTTTTTGTCTTGTGGTCTATACTTGCGGCATCCAAGGATAATTTCCACAGGAGGAGGATTACCCTCAAGGTGACTGATTCACAGAGACACTATGGCCACAGAGACTTCCAGATTCAACAGCCTATTGAAAGTTCCCAACTGGGAGAAAAATACAGACCACCACCACCATACTGCCAGATTCCCACACAGACTGACCAATGGGGGACAGAAAATCATACCCAATTCAACAGCTCAGTATGGCCCAATCAAGGTAAGGGCCCTACCCTTAAGAACTATGGTATATACGTGATTGTAACTGCTGTGATCCTTACAATGCAAGATTGCGTGTCTATTCCCTTATATAAAGTTTCCTTGGATTTTCTACTGCTGAACCATCCTTCCTCTGAGAAGATGGCACTAAATACTTTTAGAAATCATACATACCATAGAGGAATTTGTTTGGGTGAACTAATTGATCCTTTGAATGTTTATGTTGTTTTCTACAGTACCTTATTACTGTAGACGAGATTCACTGGATTTGCCTTTCCTGACCTGAAAGTGGATTTTTGAATTTTAGTCATTGTATAAACTTCTATGAAGCTTTTCACTTCTAATCAGGAGAAATTAAGTTAGATGATGACCAATGTCAGAGATTAGAAGCCAACTTTTCACACTGCTGATAAAGTCATACTGAAGTAAGACCCTGCATTCCCAAGATTCATCATGACAAATGAGTACAGGTAAGGGGAAAAGACCAATTTAATGCTGAATATTATCAAGCATAAAAGTTGCTAACAATGGCAGCTCACTAAAACAGCTTCCAGATTGCTCATTATAAGGTACAAAGCATACTACGAGTGATGCATAACCTTTGTCAGTTTTATTTATAATGCATTAATTTAAAAAATTGTTGGGAAGAAGTTAGAATTGTTGGATGATGTAAAGTTACAATAGAAATTTTCTCAAACTAAAAGCAGAGTATAATTAATGTATTTTAAAATAATTTACTGTAGCCTTTGTTTTTCTGAAATACATTTCTGACAACACGTGTGAAAACATTTTTGAAAAAAAAAAATGCAGGCATATATTACTATCATCATAATCATCTCAACCCCATGAAGTTACATACTGAACAGACGCACACAACAACAACATACAATGGACAATTTTTCAACATAAAGAACATCTTATGCAACAATGCTATCATAGAAGACTAAAACTTTGTGACAAGCTAGTACTATATGGGAGCCAGTTTTGCGTCATACAGTGATAAAGCTCTAAACCTCCCAAGCAAACACTGTTCATCTAGTGGCTGGAAAGCCTGCCAGAGCTGGCTGGGTGGAAAGAAGAATAATGAGGCAATGGCCTGCTGGCCTCTTCCATGAGGGAAGGGCACAAAAGGAGGGCAGTGGTTTGTGAGCCCCAGTGGTGATACCAAGGTCAAGACAGGAGTCCTACTGCTGCAGATGGGTGGGCATGGAAGGATGTATCGCACATAGGTGGGGGCATTAGGGGATCAATACATGTTCACCAGACAATGTCAGTGCTATATATCAGTGAGAGATAGGGCCACAGTATGATGTTACTTCAAATGGCCCGATCACTGGCAGCTCACACACCTCAAAACTTGCATATGAGGTGAACTGGCCACCCTCAGGTGTACAAGCTTCCCCGGAAGGGAAATCCTTCCAGTGCACGTAATGCTGGGATGGGGTAACCATGGTTCTGGGAACCTACAGGACTGACCAGTATGGAAGGTGACAGTGGAAAAGCCAGAAGTGAGCAGCAGCAGGGAGATAAAAATAAAGGGGTATTGTCTACCCCTGGACATAGTGTAGGCTACAAAGTGAAGATTGCCAGGACAGCATTTTCAATCAAACAACAAAATCTTTATATACTATAGTTTAACAGAAAACATTTTTTACACAATTCATAATCAATAAAACTTAAGATTGTATTTCGGTACATGTATTCTGTAGATGAGTACAATTTATTCAAGATGTTTCTTAGCAGCTATTCCAGAACAGTGATTAAACCCTTTTAGCACATCCCAACATTAAGTTCCATCACTGCTTAAATAAAAATTAATACTAAAATTTCCACATAAAGTATAACAACCACAAGCTTTGGCTGAACGAGTTACATGGACTTCACTTGCCATAGCAAAAAGAAGAGCAAAGTTTTTAATTAGCAAATAAGTGGAATGCTAATTTTGGTAGCAGTGGCTGCCTTCGGTATTTTTATTATTAAATAGACTGCTGCTGGGTATCCAGACTTTTCTCAATGTCATCCAACACCTGGACAGCTGCCTTTGGGATTCGAGTGCCTGGACCAAATATACTGGAAACTCCACAATCGTAAAGATATTCATAGTCCTAAAAAGGTAAGAAATAAAATTAAAAAAAATTACATGTATGCTTTGAAAACCAAACAATACAATATTTGAAGTTTTGTTAATGATGTTTGAAGTAAAATGACTACTCCACAACCTGAAGTACACAATTGATCTTCCAAATCATACAGCAGTACTGGCTAAAAAAACTGAACAAATGTCAAGGGAAGATGTAACACATATGTACTCACTGTATCAGTATATGTACTAAATATATCAGATGATTTGTGAAAAGGCATTCTGCAGTACATAGCAATTAACATGGTCTCTTCTGATATCCCCAAGCTGGCATAATTCTAAAAACTTTCATGATTCTCAGTTTAGAGACAGACGTGTACATCTCCCTCTGGACATATTCTGACAAGAAGCACCAGGCTAATAGGTATACCCAGCTCCTACATTGCCAGGACAACTACTATGCATAGACTAAATGTAACCTAAAGCACCCAAAACATGATAATATAGAACTATTTGCTTGCCCAACATAAAGCAAAATCCATTTGAAGATGCTGGATGGACAGGATGCTCAGGTACATAGAGGACAATAAGTTATCACAACAGAGACCCTTCTCATAGATCCTTTGAAACAGTTAGTATATAACTGTACAGTTGTCTTCAAAGGTCCACCACAGTAAAATGCCTCCCTGGAAAACTGGTGTCATAGGAAGTCCAAAATGCAAACATTCAGAAAACCATTCCCTGAAGTATCAAGGTGCCTAAAAAGGCTTGAATTCTGAAATCGCAGTTCAGGTATATTTTCTTACAGTTAAGAAAACCAGCTACATCCCTGGTGGTGTGGCTTTGGCAGCAGCATTTTCCAAAAGGTCAAAAGGTTGTTAACCACATTGTAGCAAATGACAATGTAGCTGCAAGCCCCTCTTTTCCAGGAGCAAATCAGACAAACAAGTGGCTTGTATTGCAAAAATCAAAGACACTCTTCAAATAAAATCTGAGATGACAGTGGACATACAGGCTATGAAACGCTCCTTCTCATGGATGCTGCCTTAAGAAGAAAATGACATGAATGAGCTGGGGCTTAATAACAGTTCTGAATGATATTTGGGGAGAACAGAGGCAAACATGAATCCTAAAAGACACCCGATCCTTGGGAAAGACCAACAAGAGTTACCTACAGATAAAGTCAGTAGTCAGACACCTGTAGACAGTGATGATGACCACCACAACACTGTCTTTTACGAGGTGTTCAGTGGAGAAAAGGCAAGCTTGTTAATCATGAAGTTTAAGCTGTAAGGAGAACACAGGTTCTTCCAACTACAGAATCCCTCTAAGGAAATACTTAACCAACTGTTTTTGAACCACATTTCTGCTATCCATAAGGTTGTGATGTGCAGAGAGGTCAGAAGTATGGACAGTGACTATCAATTTACTGAGATTCAAGTCAAAAAGATACCTAAAAAACGGCATAACTATTTACAAGCTCATTGACCAAGTAATGTACAGTGTGCCTCTTATGCGGAGCACCCCATCCACATTTCAAGAGTACCTCTGAAGAGTGGAAGGCTTTTCTGGGAGCTTCACTCATTTCTGAGACTCCTGAAGAATGATCCAAATAAAAAGAGGTTGTAAAGGTGAAGCCAAGCCTTCACGCGAAAGCAAGATGTTGCCCAAACTGAAAGGGACGTCCTTAGATTCTTGTACTGCCACAGACCTAACAGCCTGACACCACAATCTTTCTGGCCACCACAGGGCAGTAAGAATGTTTTCTGTTTTTCTCAGAATTTTTTTGTTTGTTTAGCAGAGAATCAGAGAAAAAGGTGAAAAGACATATAGGATCTTCCTTGCTGCTGAAAGAAGAATGTGTCCACAATTAAGTCCCCATTGCCCTTGTGAAATTAGCATAATGCCTCTGTGTGGCAGCTCCGAACATGGAGAGGCACTTCTGTAGTCCCCCCCTACAATGTCAGTCTTAACTGAGGCCTCTTCTGAGGATTTTAATGAGACCATTGTTCAGGCCACCATTCATCGGCATCACCTCCAGAGACTGGAGTTTCTTCATTTTTCAGATGTTCTTATTCTCATTACTAAAAAGGAAGGGAGGATCCCACAACTGTAGTTTGCAAAAAGGTTCCCAAAGATCACATTGCGGTCATAGCCCCCCCCCCATATCTCGAGGGTTCCAAGGTGGGAGTATGCGAAGCCATGAAGCAGAAAATCAAACTGGTGTCTGTTGTCTTGCCTAGGCCTAGGCTGGGCCAGTGCCCCAGCCTAAATCACTTTCCAGATTTCCACTGATTTACCAGTTTAACTAACTTAAGTTTCTGTGCCCTTTTTGAAAAACAACGGGGCAGACTTAGAAATACAATTAGGCCCCTTCTAAAAAGAAAGCAATAGAACATCCTCCTTTGGATTCTGATACCAATGACACAGGGGCAAATGAACTAGCTTATGTTGGCTAAATCTCTTACGAATCACACACCAAGAACACCTTGTCCTCTGCTTATGTAGTAGAAGATGTCTGCTTGGGAGACACTCACACTTCATAAAATGAAAAAAGTTTTGCGGTGAGAGTCAACGGAGTATTCTACTTATATGGTCTTGCCTGGATCTACAGCACTAGGTGTTCTTCCAGTGCAAGATGTCCTGAAGAACATTTTTACAAATGCATCCATGAAACCAGGCTGACATTCCCACCCCCACCCACGCGCGCACACACACACACACACACACACACACGCATGCAGACAAGCACGTGCACACACACACAAACACAGACGCAGACACACACACACAGATGCACACACAGATGCACACACACACACAGACGCACACACACACACACACACACACACACACACACACACACACACACACACACACAAAGCCTAAGGGAACCTGTCCTGTCAAGGACTTTGACAACTTCTTTTATAAAAATCTTTTGGCTAATCCTTTTGTGATGCCCCTGTATTCCTGCAAGGAAGCAATTTCAGGTCCATCCAGGAACCCCATTCCTAATGGCAAAAAGAGTAGTATACATGACAGGTTTGGAGAAAAAGTGTATACTTCTGCTATCCCCTCACTTAGGGCCATCAAGTGTCAGTCATGCATGCTTTCATGCATGCAATTCCTGCTGGAAAGAATGACGGCTAAGGCAGAGTATGCAGGATAAGAATATCAAGCAAGAGTTTTGCTGCCAGAATTGTAAAATTTGTCGATTTATATCTGTAGGTACCAGTATCGCTGTAGCCAATTATAATAGAATTATTGAAGTACCAGGGTTTGTAGATTGCAATTCATGTGGTTTAGTTTATATAGGCATGTGCACAGCATGTCCAGCTTTTTATGTGGGTATGACTACACGTAGTCTTAGTACCCGCATAAAGGAACATTTATATAGTATAAGATGCCAAGATGATAAAAATGCCTTATACAAACATTCTATGAATTGTAATTTCTTTAAAAAGTTTGTTTTTTCAGTACTCGAAGTTTGTGAAGCGGACAGTAGGGCTGGGGATTTTAAGAATATTTTAGAACAAAGGGAAACATTATGGCAGATCAGGCTAAACTCAGACAAACATCCTGGGTTAAACGAAGCAATAAATGTGAAGTGTTTTTTAAAATATAGAAAGTTAGGTATAAATAAGGAATATAATATACTTGAATTGTTCAATCAAGTATGAATACAGAGGAGTTTTTAATAGTTTTTTTAACAAAGTTGATTATGAATTAATTGCTTAATTGTTTTAAATTATGTGTTGATTGAATGTGTATTTAAACAAGTTGAAATGAGTTTGTAATTTATTCTGATGAAGTCGTGTGATGAAAGCGTGTATTAAAGTGTATCCTACGCTATTTTTGACTGGGTCAACATTATTGGTGCTATTTAAAAGTGTTTTTCGTTCTGTTTTGCTACCATTATTGAACTGACTTGTTTAGTTGAGTTCATCTTTCCTTTATCAAGCAAGAGATGCTTGAGCTTTGCAACCCTTCTCACGTTTCCAAGTACTCCACAAAAAATTATGTCAGTGAAGAGATGCTTGAGCTTTGTAACCCTTCTCACATTGCCAAGTACTCCACAAAAAATTATGTCAGTGAAGAGATGCTTGAGCTTTGTAACCCTTCTCACATTGCCAAGTACTCCACAAAAAATTATGTCAGTGATGCAGTGGATGCACTATCATGCAGTGCAACAGCTACAGGGTCTGTTACTTTGAGGATATATGTTTGGTTAAGGTCCAAACATGTGAAGAAAGAAATCTTCAGTACACCATTAGATCCATGGATTTAAATATTGCTTGTGGCAAAAATAATACATCTTGGAGAGACAGACGTGTTTCTCAGAGAATTGCTATTCTGTGGAACAGGCTCCCCATCGATGTGAAGCAGAGTTCCTCCCTAACCTTATTTAAGTGTAACTTGGACGAATGGACGAATAATGGGAAATTTGCCCCTGGTCTGGCGACAATGTTTCTGATGGGCAGAGGCAATAATGGTTAAGGTGTTTGCCTTACAAACACAAGGCACAGGATTTGAATCTCACAAGGGATAATTGGCTAGGCTTACTACTAACCTAGGCTTAGTACTAACCTACGAACCACCTATGAACCTATAAATCAAATGTATGGTTCACATGGCTATGCTTATAAGGGCCCCAGTGGTTGTTAGCCTAGTATACATCTATTAACTTATGAAAGGAGGCATGAACTTAATTAAAACCATTGACAACTCCGGCTCAGCTAGAGAAAAAAAGACTGTTTGATCTATTCCTATCCTTAAATTCTGTAACCACAGCAAACTCAATTTGTGGCACTCCAGAGGTTGATGTTTGTTTCTAACCAATTCCCTAGCACAGTTTCAGAAGCAGTAAAGGTACAACTTTGACCCTGGAATCCTAGGTGGAGTCAGGGAATTTATTCCCTGTGCCCCCTTAAGTTCACCTGATGATCCCTTGCTGGGTAACAAACCTTTTTATAGAAGTTTGCCCGTGCCTTCATGGAGACTTCTGGGATTAAACACCTCACAAACTGAACAATCCACACTTAAATGCTAACACTCAAACTATGCTTCTCTTGAGGTGAACATTTTATGTCCACATTTCTCTCTCTTTCTAACACTGAAATGCTTTGCATGTTCTTCATTTTGACTGACTGACAACTAACCCAAAAATAGAGAAAAAATGTTTTTTCTCAAAAAAAAAACCCAAACAAATAGAAAACACCCGTTAAAACTACTCCATCAAAGCACTTTACACAAAATGGCAGCCTGAGCTTGGGAACAAGGGAGGGCACAATACAATTTCAAATTTTGAAGGAACAAATGGAAATATATGACCTTAAAGTCATTGTCAATGACATGAAATGAACAAAGATCACATTATTTTTGCAAAAATTCTCAAAGATGCAAGAGGAAAAATCACCAAAAAGGTAACTTGAGACAGTCTCTTGATGTGAGCAGAACCATTGCAAATGAAATCTGGAGAGGAAGGGTGGCAAAGAACATTACAGGACAGTTATAGTTTTTAACATCTTTATTAAACATGACATTTTAAAATGGCATGGGTATACCTACAGTGAAATAAAATAAATAAGCCATAACATGGATTGACATTATTATTTTCATGCAAAATACATACACACACACACACACACATATATATATATATATATATATATATATATATATATATATATATATATATTACTTCAAATTATTTTTCAAATTTGCTGCCATCCTTTAAACCTCGGTCCTCATCCTAAATATTATTTTGCATGTACTGTTCTCACAAATTCCATTAATCTCTATGTTATTTGCTCCTTCCCATTTCTAAAGATCCCACTTTTATTTTTTTCATCTCTTTTACAATATTCAGTACGTCATTTACATTTTATTTAGATTTTGTTTTCCATTTTCTGGTAATTGCTTTTAGGGCAGCCAATACCATTACACTTAGTAATGTCTTTCTGTGTCTAAGCAATTCGGTTACTGTGTCCCAGCTCAAAAAGAATCACTTCCTTAGTTACAAACATTTGCTCCCCCTTGCAGTTTTGTCAAAGTACTATGTAGCAACTTTTTTTAACATCTGCCAACTTGTTACAACTTTCCCAATTACTTCTGTCTTTTCCATCACACCTCCAGCAATATCTGTCTGCTTGTGGACAAATTCTCTGAAGTCGTTTAGTCGACAAAATACATATGCACTCAATTCCAAGCAAACATGCTAAACCTCCTGATCTGTTGTGCATACTTGAGAACCATGCAGAAGTCCTGCCACGGTTCCTCTGTAAATTGCCTTTCTTAGTCGCTCTCTTCTCATTTTCTTTAACCTTCTTTGATTGAGGATTCCATACAACTATATTTAATAATGATACTCTTACATGCACATTATTTTTACATACAGTTGTGAAATACATGTCAAATGGGAAAACAATATAATGGAGTTGCCAAAAGAGTTAGTAGAGCACAAACTTTTACTACAAATAAACCCATATTGTAGGCTGTTCTACATGATTGCAAAAGAAATGCCACAAATCTATGTAATCTTTTAGTTATGTACTCACCATAACTTCAGATGTTTGGGATCCATCTCGCCTACATTCTGACTGATGGGTTCGGAGCCGATCCCTCGGCTCTGACTCGGCACGCTTATGCCAAAGAGCGAAGTCTCTTATTGGCTGAGCTTACTATATCCCAGGATGCACCACTACCAGTCCCCCAGATCTAGTTTGTCCGCATACATGCACACATGCACGCCCTGCTTATATAACATCGTCAGATGAAACAAGATAAAACAGTAGAACTCAAAACCGTTCAATCTCTTCTGATCTCCAAGGCAGGGGGAAGGAGGGTGGGTATTAGGAATGTAGGCGAGATGGATCCCAAACATCTGAAGTTATGGTGAGTACATAACTAAAAGATGTTATGTGATCCTATCTCGCCTACATTCTGACTGATGGGACAGCGTCCCTAGCACCTGAATCCTGGGTGGCTCACTGGAAAACACTCCTGAGTACCGTGGAACCAAATGATGCTCGCCCTTTAGATGCCACATCCAATTTATAGTGGGAAATGAAAGTGTGCGGATTTGACCAAGTAGCCGCAGCACAAATCTCCGATATAGCGAGCTTGGAATGAAAAGCTATAGAAGTCGCCATAGCTCTGGTAGAGTGAGCTTTGATAGATGTTGTAAGTTGCTTATTCGAAGAAGAATAAGCCTGAGTTATACAATCTCTAATCCATTTGGAGATAGTAGCTTTAGTAATGGTTATACCCAATTTATTGTCTGAGAAGGACACAAACAACTGGTCTGACTTACGAAATTGCTGAGTCCTGTCTAAATAGAAGCGCAATTGCCTGTGAACATCCAATTTATGGAGAGTGTATTCTGCTTCATTGGAGAATTTTGGGAAGAAAACTGGTAGCTCTAGAGATTGTTGAAGACAGAGATTAGAACAGACCTTTGGGACAAAGGATGGATTAGGCCTAAGTGATACTCTATCCTTGTGGAAAATCAAGTACGGTGGTTTAATAGATAGGGCTTGAAGCTCTGAAATTCTTCTTGCAGAAGTAATTGCAACTAAGAAGGCCGTTTTCCAAGACAGATATTTTAACTCACATGTAGCAGCCGGTTCAAAAGGGGAAGATGTTAACGCACGAAGCACCAAGTCAAGGTCCCACGGAGGCGCAGGATGAAAAACTGGGGGTCTTAACAGACCCGCACCTTTAATGAAAGTTTTGCATAGTCTGCTGCTCATCCATGGAGGATCCATGGACTCGTGGAATTTAGAGATAGCCGCTAGTTGTACTTTAATAGTAGAGACAGAAGATCCTTGATTAAATAGGGATGTCAAGAATTTTAAAACCTCCGGGATAGGAGCAGTGATAGGGTCTAAGCCCCTGAGTTGAGCCCAGATAGCAAACCTCTTCCACTTACTGAGGTACAATTTCTTAGTGGTGGGTTTGTGGGCCGAAGATAAAATGTGAATAACTTCCGGGTCCAATGTGTGACTTCTGACTAAAGTCGGAAGTGGAGGAGCCAAGCTGTCAACTTCAAGGAGTGAAGGGACTGATGCTGTCGTCCCGACTGATGAATTAACAGATCCGGAATTAGGTCTAAAGTCCACGGATCGTCCACCGCATGTTTCTTCAGGTAAGGAAACCATACTTGACGAGGCCAGTATGGGGCAATCAGTATCATTTCGGACCCCAATTGAGAAGCTTTTTGAATGACTTTGGAGAGAAGTGGAATCGGAGGAAAGGCATAAAAAGTAGCCCTGTTGGCCAAGGTTGTGCTAGAGCATCCATAGCTACTTCTCCCTGATGTGGAGTCAAGGAGAAGAACCTTTTGCACTTCGTGTTTAGTGGGGTCGCAAATAGGTCGCAGCACGGCGTCCCCCATCTCCGGAAAACCTGAGCTGCTACTGTTTCGTTTAGGGACCACTCGTGAGGAGAGAGAATTGTCCTGCTCAATTTGTCTGCCAATATATTTGATTTCCCCGGTATGTGGGTCGCTACCAAGAAACGGTTGGTAGTTACAGCCCATTCCCACACCCTCATGGCCTCTCTGCAAAGGGGTAAGATCTGGTCCCTCCTTGTTTGTTTAGATACCAGACCACCGACATGTTGTCTGTGTGGATGGCGATGATGCCCTGAGGAAGAAACTTGTGTAAGGCCTGTAGGGACAGAAGTACAGCCCTCATCTCCAACACATTGATGTGGAGAAGAGCTTCGTCTGGAAGCCAGGAGCCCTGAACTAACCTGCCCAGACAATGCCCCCCCACCCTATCTGGGAGGCATCTGTCGTCAGGGTAACCACTGGAGAGGGAATAACAAAGGGGCTTCCTTGATTTAGATTGGATGTCTGAAGCCACCAGCGAAGGTCCCGTTTGCATGTTCCTGTAATCATGATGGGATGATTGAGGGGAAGGTCCTGAAAAGACCATTGAGTTGACAATAGCCACTGAAGAATTCTCATGTGCAATCTTGCCAGAGGAACTAGAAGAACCGTGGCAGACATTGAACCCAAAACTTGTAGGACCATCCTGGCTGGGGCTTTGGATCTTGAAATCAGAGCTTGAACTTGGCCCTGTAAAGTTTGGATCCTTTCGGTAGGAAGAAAAACGCGCATCAATTTTGAGTCTATCTCTGCTCCTATAAACCTTATGCGTTGAGAGGGCAGCAAGACAGACTTTGACCAATTGAATGTAATCCCCAGGGTAGCACCCAGGGAGATGGTGGCTTTGAGGTTGTCCATTAGTAGATGCCTGGTGGTGGCAGTCAGGAGCCAGTCGTCCAGATAGGGAAACACTTGGAATCCAAGACTCCTCAGGTGAGCAGTCACTACTGCCAAACACTTGGTGAACACCCTGGGGGCTGTGGTGAGACCAAAGGGCAGTGCACAAAATTGGAAATGACTGACTCCCAGGCTGAAGCGCAGATACCTCCTGGACGCCTGATGTATCGGTATGTGATAATAGGCGTCCTTGAGGTCTATGGAGCACATCCAAACATCCTTCTCCAACAATGGGAGAATGGATTGTAACGTGACCATTCGGAATTTGGACTTCGTGACGGATTGGTGCAGTCTGCTGAGATCCAATATTGGTCTCAGGTCCCCTGTCTTTTTTGGCACTAAAAAGAACCTGGAGTAATTTCCGGATCCGATCTGGTCTGTGGGGACCGGTTGGATGACTCCTTTTTCTAGCAGCTTTAAAGCTTCTGCGGCTGCAATTTCCCTTTGACTGGGTGGTGGGTCCGGGATTTTTTGGGACGGTGGGGGTGAACATGTGAATGGGATGGTGTAACCTCCGGCAATGATCCGAAGCACCCATCTGTCCTGAGTGATTGACTCCCAGGCTTTTAGGTGCTTGGCAAAACGGCACCCGACTGGCTCCGGAGCAGCACAGCCGGGCAATCCCTCAAGATGTGTGGGAGGCTGAAGAGCCACGAAAGGACTCGCGGTCTCCAGAATTGCGGGGCCCTCTGCCGCCTCTGGGACGGCGTCTCCCAGAAAAATTTCCCGTCCTCTGCCTCTGGAAGGGGAATCTTCCTGCTGTTGAGAAAAAAACTTACGTGATTTACGGAACCACATCTTCCCCCCTCCTTTAGCCTTGGGATAAGGCCGAAAGGGAGTGGAATAACGGGCACCTACGGCAGATAAAGTTTTTCCCTCTTGCTCACAGCGGGTAAGGGTGTCTTTAACCTTAGGTCCAAACAAAGAGGACCCATCAAAGGGAGCGTCGGCGAAGGAAGACTTGAAGGCCTCCGCAAACTGACACAAGCGGAGCCAGGCTTGTCTCCGTGAGAGCCACGCCTGTGCCTGCCGCTCTACCCGCCTTGCCGCATAGGAAATGAGCCTCATGGACGAGTTAGAAATTGACGTAAGGATAGCCAACTGAGAGCTAACCGACTGGGCTAGCTGCTCAGGTAGGTTACCCGAGAGGGAATCTGACAGCTCCTTGACCAGATCCCTCTGAAGCCTGGTAAAATGTGCCAAATAATTCAGAGACCTTAAAGTAAAGGCCGCTGAAGTCAGGGTGCGCTTCCGCACCTGTCCATGCTCCTAGACTCCTTATTAGGAGGATGGATGGACGTTGAAGCCTCTGCCACGTCCTGTTGTGTAGCAGATGCCACCACCATGGCATCTACAGCCACGCCTTTAGTGAGGAATTCCTTCTCGGGTGGGGCAGACAAAAATTTATTAGGACGAGAAGGGACTGGTTCCACGGTATCTGGATGTTCCCACACCCTTCGACAAACTAAATCCAGGAGCTCGTCGAAGGGCGGAGACACCCAGGAGGCGGAGGGCTGAGCCCCAAAGGCCTTGAGGAGCACTGACTCATCAGCAGAGGGGGGTTTGGATATCCAGCCGCCTCGTTGTTTGAGGATCTCTAAGATGTCTGCAAATGAGACATCATCCGAGGACGACTTCGGGGACCCCTCCGCATCATCAAGATCAGTGTCCAATGTAATAGACTCGGGGGAGTCCACGTGCTTCCTCTTGCACGATCTCTTCCTTGGGGTTCCTCTGAAGACAACTCCGAAGAACCCTCAGGAGGAGGGGAACCCCAATGGGGGTAACCTCAGGCCCAGGGCTCCGCTGCCTACGGACAGGGAACTGCCAAAGACCCAGTCTCCACGCCCAGGGAAGGTGCCGGTAAAGCCGGAGAGATGGCCGAAGAAGACTTGGCCAAGGCACTCCTCATAGCTCTGAAAGCCGGACCCCCAGAATCCTGGGAGTGTCCGGTTCCCGGAGCCATGATAGCCGACGGAAGTCCCGCAGCGGGCACCGAGAGGGAGGCTCGGAACCGATAGCATAGGTCCCGAAACATCACCCCCGGGTCCAGCCGAAGAAGTCCGTGTACCAAACTCGGACCCGAAGGCCCGGGTTGGAGTAAGGGTCGGAGCCGACCCTAAGATCTCCACCGGCTCCAACAGCACCTGCTCCGACGGAGCCGAAGCGGTCGGAGGAGGAATAGCAATGGGATGGGCCTGGGCTATCGGCTCCGAAGCCAACTGGGTCGGAACCGAAACAAATTTTTGAAAGACTGGGGACTGGAACAGTCTTTGGAGCACCCTGTCTATATCTGAATCCGACATCCTCAAGACCGAGAGGATACTGAACGGTTCGAGATGGCCTCTCCAACGGCCCCAAAGGGCTAGGGGACCGGCTCGAGGCGACCCGATGACTATCGGCGCCGAAGGAATACCACACTAGATTCCATCGGTGCCGAGGAGGACTTCGGCGCCGAGGAGGAAGTGTCTGAGCGGGCAACCTTTGTCGGCTCCGAGACCAGTGGAGCCGACGAAGGTGACCCGCCTCTCAATGCCCCAGCCATCGGCTCCGAAGCCAGAGGAGTCGAGACTGGTGGCATCGAGGCAGACCGTTCCGCCCTCGGCTCCGAAGTCCTTGGAGCCGAAGGAGAAGCCTGCCTATGTCTTTTGGCGGTCGGATCCGACGGACTGGTCGGAGCCGACACCCTTTTCTTTTTAGTTGGAGAAGGAGATGATGCCAGCGCTTCTTCAAAGGAAGGTTTTATTAACCCTTTAAGAATAAGTTTATTCTTCCTCTCCTGGAGGACCCTTGAGGAAAAAGCGTGACACACACTGCATGACTCCTGTAAATGTTTTGCACCCAAACAATACACACAGAGCGAGTGATCGTCTGTGATGGACATCTTGAAATTACATTTGGTGCATTTTTTAAAGCCCGAAGGCCTAGGATTCTGAGACATTATAGCAACACAAAAAAATCAGTAATCCCTGACAGAAAAGGAACTATCCACTGACTTTCTGTTTTACTGACACTACCTAATAATAGGTTTACAGTTGCCGATTAGGTAAAGAAAACCGAACTAAAGGGTACTTTGAAACCCTCTAAGGTTTAAGGGGGTTGACAGACCGGGAAGGCCCTAAGATGAAAGAGGCCTAAAATCAAAATCAACGCCCAATCACACAACAAAGTCTTCTCACAAACTCCAAACACACACAAAGTGAAGAATAGCCGTTAAAACAGCTTTTTATGACAAGAACAGCAAAATTCTGACAGAAAAAAGTTAGTAAAAATTACTACTCAGCTCAGCCAGCTCGAGACCACGTCTTCGCAGGTTAGCGGCAAACGAGATCTGGGACTGGTAGTGGTGCATCCTGGGATATAGTAAGCTCAGCCAATAAGAGACTTCGCTCTTTGGCATAAGCGTGCCGAGTCGGAGCCGAGGGATCGGCTCCGAACCCATCAGTCAGAATGTAGGCGAGATAGGATCACATAACATCTATAATTCTATGTATGCATGCAGGTAAACACAAAGAAATACTTACCTTGAAGCACTTCAATTAAGGCACTTAGCTGATGGGTGTTCAGAGGATATGAATAGGATTACACCAAACCTCTCCCTAAGCTCCAAGACCTTACACAACAATCCGACTTTTCATAACAAAAAACAAAACTAAATTACTGCTCTTCACCCCCAAAACGTGTCTCTACCAAAACAAATTCACTAGCATCTCTGCCAATAACACCTTGATAGAACAAATAAACCACAGAAAATCACTGTGCATTATTGTAGATGACCATCTGAAATTCGACCACCACATATTACATGTTTAAAAATAATCTTCAAAAACTAGGTACATTTCAAAGAGTAAAAACCTACCAGACTGACACAGCCAAAGAATGCATAGATTCTGTCTTACTGCTGTCTCTCCTCTATGCTTACCCAATCTACAGTAACCTTCAAGACTCACAACTATCCAAACATGAGCAATGTTATAATAAAATAGCCAAATTTGCAGTAAACTATAACAACAGAACACATCACTGACTAGTCTTCAGATAATTAAACTGGTTAGAATTACCAGATCATCTAACTGTTTCTCACCTAACCACAACACACAGACTTCAGTATAAGCAAGACAACTTAATACAACCCTACTCCTCCAGTCGAAGTTTATGATGTGCAAAAAAATCACTAATCACTGTGACAAAATCATCTAATACTGCAGGTAACTCTCTGTATTCAAATAGTATAGCTACTATGGGACAACATCCCACTACCACTGAATTCCATTCAGAATGCAAAATAATTTAAAAGGCAGTTAAAACTTCACCTATCAAATTAATGGATCTGCTCCTGTAAATCTCAAGAATAAATGCCACTGTTACCTTCGGCTTGCCATACTGTCAAACCATTTCTCTTCGTTCAGAACTCTATGTCCCACAGCCAGTCGCTGTGAATACCTGAACAATTTTACTAGCACATCCCAGCTATATACACAGTTTTGTGACACTGCCCACCCTCCAGTTCTATACTTCTAATACAAACCTTACGATAGACAGATACATACATACATACATACATATATATGGCTATCTACACAACTTGCTTTTTTAATAGTTATTTTATACTGTAGATGTATAGATGATTTGATTTTTTTTATCTAAGGGGGGTGCTGAAATAGCCCCCCAGTTTATAAGTGATTTAGATGCAAATCACTTTCAGATAAAATTTGATGGCTTACAGATAGGAAAAATAGTTAACTATCTAGATGTCACTTTGACTGTTAGGAACATTAAGATAGTAACTAACATACACAGAAAGGGAATTGGAGATTATAATATTTTGGATAGTAGCAGTTGCCATCCACCACATACTTTGAAGGCGCTACCTTATAATGAATTATTGAGCGTCAGCAGGCTATGTAATGATGAAATGGGCCTAGAAAAGAAAATAATAAAAACTTAACTTCAAGCAAAGGGGTATAATGAAAATGCTATCTTAGATGCCCTTCATAAAATAACAGATACCAGCTTACTTCATAATAAGCCTTTAGTAAAGAAGATAAATAATAATAGAGAATTTAATACTGTGCAGGAGTGTAGAAAAGTCTATTCTGTTACTGTATATAATATCTTACGTGAGAATCATTGATGCCATTAGACATTATTGGCCCGATTTAATACGGAAGGGGTAAAAAATCTTTGTAGAACTGTAAATATCTCTTTCAAGAGAAGTAGAAATATCAAAGACATGGTGGTACACAATGGATTTGTTTCACCTGGTGAAAAATTAAATCTGCAGGTTTTGGAATTGGCACCTTCCCTTGTGGAAGGTGTTCGGTTTGCTCCAACATTGCCAAATGTTCTGAAAAAATAAATGGTGTAAAATTCTGTTCCACTTCTGCTTTTTCATGTATAACTAAATCAGTGGTATATGCTTTGTCTTGCCCCTGTAACTTGTTTTATATAGGAGAGACTACAAGAATATTCAAGTTACGGTTGCAAGAACATATTAGAGACATAAAAAACAATAATGCTATGAGCTCTATAGCTTTACATTTTTTTACTTGTTATAGCAGTGACTTTTCATTGTTAAACGCTTGTATTCTGGAACATATATCAGAAACAGAATGAAAAAGAAATTACTGTAAAAAGAGACTTTATATATTTTAAAATGTAGTACATTATCTCCAGTAGGTTTAAATAGTGAATGTAACTGGAGAGTGTTTCTTTAAAATGTATTTATGATTATTTTAATTGATGGCTGACTAATCAGGTGATTATTTGATTAATTGTATTTAAGTGAATAAATGTGTGTATACACATATATATATATATATATATATATATATATATATATATATATATATATATATATATAGATACGGATGTATGGTGTGGCATATTTTGTAACTCCAGGAAGGCTGTGCCGAGGCTCCAGAGTGTTATTCAGTGTGAATAAACTATTTAATACAAGATTGGTGACATCTTTTTCGCTGGCTTTGTAGTCTGGTGTGTATAATTTGCTTCTCTACCTGTTTTATACTCCACCTCTTTATTACAATATTAACATTTTCTGCCCTACCCTAGGCTCCTTCCTGCATCTCCATTTCTTTGCATTTCTAAGCACTAATCACATATTTTATCTACTTAACAAACAAACTAATACACTTCTTCAAATGCATGATGTTCAACATCTACTAATGCATAAAAATCTTTTATCCTGTAATGGTTGCCTTTATTTTCATATGAATGTAATCTAATTAGCAAAGTCAAGTGCAATTGTTAATGTATATTATGGAATGTCTGTTTAAAAATGTCTGTAATATGTTGGAGATTTTCTCTCCAGGCCTCCAATGAAAAGGGGTCGTTGAGTAAAATTTTTCAGACAAACCTGGCAAACAAAAGCAAAATAAATAAAAAAATAAATAAATAAAATATAATTACACTGACAAATGATATAATTTTGAAAGATGTTCAGAGAATAGATGTTAATGAACTCATCACTCAGAGGTGGACAAAAGTAGGCAAGTATACCACTACAGCAGTTCATTAAATTTTGCCCAAGGGTTCCACTGCAAAGGGGACCCAGCTCAGAGGACAAGAAAAGAGTTTCTCATGAAAGAGGAGAAGATCTCAGTATATGGACAACAGCAAGCAATACAAAGAAAAGGACAGTTGTGTAAGTGAAACTTACTATAACAGTTTGTTTGTGTCTTTCGACTTTTCCCGGTTAGGGGTCGCCACAGCGGAAACTCCGGTCCGCTAATGATTGGCAGTAGATTTTTACGTACTGGCTTGCCGGGCCTAATGCACAGCCTTCAATGAAGGAACGCCCATTCACGCATGTCGCCACACAGAAGACGCTCTAACTGAGAATCGAACGGGCAACGTCTAACTGTGAGGCGACAAAGTTACTGCAGCACCACCACCGCAGTATCGAAACTTACTATAACAGTAAATGTTTTAATTGACAACTGTTGCAGTAGCCTAAGTTATTTGGGTATGCACTGGCAAAGATACAACAAACTGGACAGCTTTTCAAAGCTTAAGGGCACCTTCAATGCCTTCTGTAAGCAGCTCGAACAAAGCTCCACATAAAAGGGAGTTGGATCACCAAAGAAATTCAGAGATTTTTTGCCTCAAGAACACAGGCTAAATCCCTGAAATAATGAAACATATAAACATATGTAAAAAATAAAAAAAAATGTTAAATATATATATATATATATATATATATCTATAGATATATACATAGATAGATAAGGAGCGTGTGTGTGTGTGTGTGTGTGCATGTATACATATATATATATATATATATATATATATATATGGTGCACATGCATATGCTCGACCGGTGGATGGTCGACTGGATATGGCTGAAAGGAGTGCAGCAACATCTCAAAAATGCAATTGCAAGTGTTGCGAATCTCAAAATCCCGTCCCCTTTTTGACCCATTTTAGGGTGTAGAGCAGTTGGAAGTGTCGATTTCAGTGTTTTACAACATTCCGACCGTTCGGCATTATGGGAATCGTGGAGAAAAGCCGATAAAATGTATGGTCGAGCAATGTGAGCTTGACTATATGAAAGTAAACCACACATTATATATATATATATATATATATATATATATATATATATATATATATATATATATTTGTATTGAGAGAGAGTATACATCTATATGCTAGCAGAAGGCAATAAAATAGGGATTGTGGGAGGGGATAGCTAGTGCAACTGTGATAAATCAGAACCATCTGCTGTTTATGGTAAGTTCCACTTACACAACTGTACTACATTTAACAATGGATCACTGTTGCAGTAGTCAAAGCTATTTGGACAGACTCTCGTACCTTAGAAAAACAGAGAATAGGAAGATATTTATGAATTCAGAAACCCAAGAGTAATGGTCTATATTGCTTTGTAAAAGTATGAACACAGGATCAAGTTGCTACCTCTAGAAAAAAGCTGCGAAAGAAGCCAAGGGCCCTGGCAAAATAAGCTCTACCCTGCCTGGAAGTGATTTGATATGGTGATAACAGGAGAAAAAAATAGCATGGGAAAACCACTATTAACTAATTGCTTTGCCACTAGCTTTCCTTTCTTTTACCTTCATAGGAAACAATAACCAATCAGCCTTACTGAAGGATTTTATTATGTCAAGTAAGTAGTATCTGTGCTGCCTCTGGGCATCCCTTATTGAAAGGTTCTGAAAAGAATATAGGGAGAATAGTACATTGGAAAAAAGGTTATCTCCCAAACCACTGAGACATAAAAGAAGGATTTTCTCTAAAGAAATCCTATGCTTGTATAAAAAAATGAGGTACAGCTGACACCACCATAAGAGCTTGAAACTCACATACTCTTATTGCAGAAACATAGGTTTCCACATAAGAACCTCAAAAATCCTGACGAGCTGGTTTAAAAGATTTCCAATTAAGAACTTCAAAATAGTCCAATGAGCTGGCTCAAATGGAGTATCAGTATTAGACATAAAGTTAAGATCCCAAGAAGGAGCCACCAGTTTTATAGGTGGAGCGAAATATAAAACTACTTTGAAACACTGCTTGAGTTAAGAACAGGTAGAAAGGTGTGTATATATATGTGTGTGTGTGTGTGTGTGTGGGGGGGGGGAGGGGGAGCTGAAGGTAAAAGAGCAGACATGGTCAAAGTATGAAATCTGACAGAAGAGTAAGACCAGCCACAGACAATAATTCACACAAATAAACTAGATTCAGAAGCAAATATACCTTAAAAGGTCCTGGTTCTTAGTATTGTACCAACTAGAAAACCTTCTCCACTTAGTCATTCCTGATTTTCTTGTAGCACATATTTGCCTCATTTAGTACTCGCTGTACATCTTCAGAAAAAGGTGCCTAAATTATCTCAACATTTATAGTATCATCAGTCAATTAAAGTATATACAGATTGGGGAGTATGAAACAACCCCTGTCTTGTGTGAGTAACTCCAAAAAGTGGGGAATTATTGGTAATTTTTCTTGACCTTTATTACATTAAGAGAGTGTCACAGATGACTGGGACAAGAAGGAGTCACCATCAATATCTTTTGGGAGACCTTTTGCAGTTTTAGGCAAAACCCTTGGCATCAGTGGAAATGGTAGAAAGGCACAAAAGAATAAGAAAGAATCTACATTCCAGGCCTGTTGTAGAATTTCTTTAACTGCCTGTCTTGAAAGGAGACAAGCAGAACTATATAAAGTGTTTCCCAAAGTTTGATCCATTTCTAGAAGACCCCTGGTAGTAGTTAAAACTGGTGAGGTTCTGTCCTGGTCCTAATCAGCTTTGTCTGATATGCCTTTCTCTGACTGTATACATGAAGCCTAAAGATTCAAATGAGCTGAGATGCTATCTCCTAGACAATCATGACAATTCTGCAAAGGTGTTAAGATGTCCTAACTTGTAGAAGTCCTGGGTACCAGAGAGGATTTAAGGCCTAAAATAGCACTGATAATTGTCAACATGTTATTGAAATGTATGTGCTTCTCTCTCTCTCTCTTTTCTTGTTCCACAGACCTTGCACTTTCAACCATTTTCATAAAGTGTCCCAAACAAAGTCTAAAGTATCAACTGTGCCAGACAAGAAGGTAGAAGAGAAAAAGGGAGACCTTGATTGACAGATACTCAGTCCACCCACCGCTGTAACTCCATTCTTACATATTTCATTTCTGGAATCTGAAAGGATATAGGGTGCTGATGCTGAGGTTAGAATGATCAGAAGTACCACTGGAATTTTCTCATGTGAAGTCTGGTCCAAGGGATCATAGGTTCATAGGTTGGTACTAGGCTATCGGCCCTAGGGCCTATACAAGCCTAGCCATAACAATTCCCTGGCTATTTCTTCCCACACTATTTACTTCCCTGGACCCCTGTCTAGCAGGGCGACTGATGTGTTCCCTGGGGTGAATTTCCTTTCTCCCATCCAATCATCAAGGTTCCTTTTGAAGAGGGCCAAAGAGGCGCTCTGCTTGACATGTATGGGCAGTCTATTCCAGAGTCTGGGGAGTCTCTGGGTCAGGAACCTATCCCTCCAGCATGTTTTGTTTATTGTGATGACAAGATTTAGATCCCTGGAGTGTGTGGCTCTGAGGGATTGGGATTTCTTTAAGTGTAGCATGTCCAACAGCTCTGGGTTTGACATGGCCTTGTATGTTAAACAGAGATCGCCTTGGAGTAGACGATATGCGACAGAGTATAGCTGGGGTTTTTTAAGGCGGTCAGCATAGGGCATCTGCTTTAGGCCTGTGATTCTTTTAGTGAGGTATTTCTTCATCCTTTCCAGTTGTTGCAGACTTCTTGATAGGTACATACCAAACAGGGCGGTGTATTCTATAATGGGTCTAATGAGGGATGAGTACAGTGGGACAATGACTTCCTTTTTTCTGGATGAAAAGCCCTTAGTGATGAGGTGTGCCACATAGAAGGATTTCCTGACTGTTGTGGCAATGTGGTTATTGAAGGTGAGACCACTGTCCACCTGTGTCCCTAAGTCTCTTATCACACTTTCTGTGTTTAGTGTACTGTGTAATTCACGGGTACATGTTTTTTCCCCAAAGGCGATAACTATACATTTCTTGGCACTAAGCTTGAGCCCATGGCTCTGGCACCAAGCATCTGTTTCTCTAAGGTCCTTTTG
The DNA here is from genome assembly GCF_019279795.1 of Protopterus annectens. Taxonomy (NCBI): domain Eukaryota; kingdom Metazoa; phylum Chordata; order Ceratodontiformes; family Protopteridae; genus Protopterus; species Protopterus annectens. Next base: position 1,117,002,317 of record NC_056729.1, read on the forward strand.
TAGAGTATCCACATCATTTGGGGAATCAGTAATGGCTCCCAGTTTGCAGTCATCTGTGAACTTTGTTAGCCAAAGTCCCTTGGTGTTGGCCTGTACTTCAGAGACGTAGATGCCAAACAAGAGAGGTCCCAGGACTGAACCCTAAGATACTCCACTTGTCACTTGTCTGGAGCTGGATTTGGAGTCAGCTACTTTTACAGTGTGGGATCAATCAGTAAGCCAGTTGGCAACCCATCGAGTGACATAGGGATTAATGCCCAGCTTAGTAAGTTCTCTAGGATTCCAGAGTGGGGGATGGTGTCAAAGGCCTTGGTGAGGTCCAGATAGGCTGTATGGACTGCCTTACCCTCGTCCATGGCTCTGGAGACTGATTTGAAGAAGTCAATATGGTTCAGAAGACAAGATCGGCCCTTCACAAACCCAAACTGGGTGGGGTCCAATGTTTTAAGGTTGCCAATGTCTTTGTTTATAAGTTCCATGATAATACGTTCCATGGCCTTGCAGATCAGGCTCGTCAGACTGATGGGTCGGTAGTTCCCGGGATCCAAGGTGGATCCCCCCTTGTGGACTGGGATAACTGTAGCTGTGCGCCACTCAGTGGGCACAAAGCCTGAGGTGAGAGTATGATTAAACATGACACTTGGGTGAGGTACCAGTTTGTTTTGTAGTTCATGTAGTACACAGCCTGGGATGTCATCTGGTCCCATGGATGCTGTATTCTTAGTTTTGGAGAGTGCATTTTTTTACCTGTGTGGCTGTTATTACCGGAATTTGGCAATCTTTCAGTATTGAGATGAACCATTTAGGGGGTGAGAGGGGGGTGAAATTGGCACTGAACTGATCTGCTAGGATATTGGCCATATCCTTGGGATCAGTACATTTAATGCCATTCTGTTGTAGCTCAGAGCAGATCTGAGCATTGCCATTTAGATACTTGACATAGTTATAGAATACCTTGTGGTTGTCTTTGGAATCTTTGGCAATTTTATTTTCGTAACTAGCTTTGGAGGATTTTATGAGGGATCTCAGCTTCTTACTGAGGCTGGTAAGGGAGTTTTTTTGCATCATGATTATCCCACAAGCCATGAAACCCAGAATCCTGAGATATTCCTAAGCAAAAGTGTGTCTGGCTGGAAAAGATCAGGAAGTTTTTTTTTTTTTTGGTAGAGTTTTACATTATCCCAAGGAAGATGCTCTTCCAAAGAAAACAAAGGAGTCCCAGAAAAAATAATCGGTGGTAAGGAAAGAAAGAGAGAGATTCATTTAAAAGGTCAACCCGAAACCTCAAACTTAAAAGGACTCATGTCAAAGAATCAAGACAATTGGGGAAAAAAGTCAGCAAATAAGACCATTGAACAGAAATGATAAGCTACAAATGCCTTAAAGTCTGCAATAAGTAATTAATGGGGCCAGACACTTTGTAAATACTTGTGGTGCAAAGGATTGCCCAAAGTGTAATTCGAACACACAAAATTCTAAACAAAAACATACAACTTGGGAGGAGATTATAATCATCTTTAAATCTAACACTACCATGAAACTATGGATGGTAACAAGGGACTGTTCCCTCAGTTGCTTATTTCTTTGGCACTAGAAGATTCTTGAATACAAAATTGGCCTCTCATACCTAGAAACACAGGTACTATGACCTGCTGAGACAACACTAGCTCTAGACATGGGGGAAAGAAGAAAGCTTGGTGTACAGGATGAAGAAGGATCCCCAGAAAAAGAGGAAGGGATTCTGACTGCTGTCTAGATTCCTGTAGGAATATTCTCAGAAGCCATCTGTCTCAGAAAACATGATGCCTCTGGTGAAGATGAATGCCTAGACTGAAGAATACATTAAAGGGATTGCCAGGGTGGGAAAGGGAAACTACAGGGGCCAAGTAGTCCTACTGACATTTCAGTGTGTCCATGCCACACACACACACACACACACACATATATATATATATATATATATATATATATATATCTATATATAAAATAAACTGTTTGATCCTTGCTAGGACTACTAGATATATTCTTGCAAAAAAGGCCCTGAAAAGGAAAGAACATTTTTTTTAATTTTAGAACAAAGAGGGTTGAAAGACCTCAATATTCTTCTAACAACAAAAGTTTATGATCCAAACAGCAGAAGGACCAAACAGAACAACTTTAATATCTTATTTAAAGTTCTCAGAACATAACCAAACAATATTTTTATAACAAAAGTGGTTCACCCTTGCATGGGAAAGGTGAGTGAATAACTGCAGAGGATGTGGCTAACTCTCCGTCCTTAAAGGCTGTAGGTGCTCCACCAAAAAGACCAAGGGGACAAAGATAAGGAACCCATTCTCACCGCAGTAGTCACCCACTGCCAGCTGAGGTGGCGATAGAGCCAGTTGGACAAAAGACTCCTAACAAACATACTTCTTACAGACAGGGGAAGGAAGAACCAAAAAGACTGATATTGCACCATGATTCAGCTGAAAAGCAAGGTGGGTAGCAGAATTTCTATAAGTTGGAAAAGTAACTGACCATCTAAGTTAAGTTTTGAGGTAAAAACATGATTAAAGGAGGTCCCCAAAACCACAAAACAATGACCGAAACACAATTATTCTACATAGCACTGTAAAAAGTCAAAAAGCATACACATAGTCTTCCACACAACCATTCTCAACTGAAAAAAAAATCTCATTACACATAAAGACAGTCCCAAAAATAACTTACCCTAGCTAAAGGTAAATAAGTTTTCACAGAGAAATACATTTTGTCTTGAGAAAAAAAGTGGAAGGCTTTTCATGAATGGAATTTATCTGCCCAACCTTGAAGGAAGGCTAACCAAGGGTCAGCTCCACAAAGCCTGCAAGGGCATGCCCTTCAGCAGCAACAAAGCTCTGAAGCTTTTTTGTGAGCTAGCTGCCTTTTATATGTTGCTCTGTATGAGTTCCTGACAGAACACATGAAAAGTGAACTTAAGCTTTGAAAAGCTGACTGGTTGGTTATATCCTTGGCAGAATAAAACCGAAATAGCTTAGCCTACTGCAACAGTGACTCACTGCTGAACATCAGTGAAGATATCTTCACAAAACGTAGGGTGCTCTTCTCACCCTATCAGGAGATAGAGAATACAACAAAGAATTTGGAAGTGAGAAAAGTCAAGTAATCTGTCTACAAGAAACAGAATTTAAAGTCAAAGATACGCTTAAATTAACAGGCTCTACATATTTTTTTTACAGACTGTAAACTAGGAGAGTGAAAAAGGTGCACTCTTATCTAGAAGTGATCTGCAAGTACTTATAGAAAATAATCTTAGCAGGGCAGGCATATGGATAAGTTGAAGAAGAAATGATAATTTTGATGATTAGATGCTAGGGAAAATACAGTTGTACAAGTAAACTTACCATAACAGTAGATTTTTTTGAGTAGATCACTGTTGCAGTAACCTCAAGTATGTGGGAAATACCTTGCCAAGGAAAGGATCGGCTAGGCTACCTTCCAAAGCCTTAGTGCACCTTCCATGCACCCTAGCCATTGTATAGTTCAAGTAGAGCAGTATAAAATCAGTGACCGATGCACCAAAACTTTAGTCAGGATGGGTGAGCCAACAACATCCTGGGTTTGTCTGGAGCACAGCAAGAGCATTATCCAACTGTGCCAGAGGCCTTTCTGCCCAAAGTTAAAATATGGCATTCATAAGACAAATGAATACAGGACTATATTTTTCCAGATTCAATGTGTTTATCTTGGGAAGACTGTGTTCTAAGTATAGCAAATTACTAAAGTGATATATGGGAATATCAGAAAAGCATCTCCAAGTAAAACTTGCTTCAGCTAGTGTTATAAAGTGTTTAATTGCCAGAGACTGTAAGACCAGTGTTAGTATTACTCATGGAGATACTATACAGATTTAATCAGATTGTTAAGGAATACTAAATTCCATAAGACTGAAAAATGTACACCTATTCTGGGCCAAGGTAGAGTTTTTTCCTTCTTTAATTTCACTTCCATGGATAACTTCATACTCGCTGATGAAAGTGGAATGCTACTACTTAACAGTACAGAAGTACTGAATGCTTCAAGATGTTATTTTAAGTTACTATTTCTTTCAATACCTCTCTTGGGAATAAAGGATCACAAGGTTGAATAACTAACTACTCTAAGTGTACTGCTCTTGTCATATATCCTTTTGTACAGTTAACCAAAAGAAAGCAGAGTGAAGAACACATTTTGAGATAGCTATTCTGTTAAACTATTTAAAAAAAAAAACTGTTATACTGTTTAAGGAACGTTACTGTTTACCTGCACTGTCCCATGTATACAAATCATTTATTATTCATTAAAACAATATAAAAGCTGGGGTCCAACTAAAATTCACAGTTAAAGAATGCAGCCATACACTCCTGGGTAGATCTAAATGCAGAAAAAAAATCACGTTCTTCTATCTCCTATTCAAACTATAAATTCACAGAGAAAATATCCTTGTTGAAAACATCCAAGATTCTTTCTTCTGCCCCAAATATTAGCTAAGCCTCTTCTAAGGGCAAAGCAAAAGACTTACAGGCCTCTCTACCAAAGAGTTCATCAGCATCTCTCCAAGACTGGAATCAACCAAAAAGGAGTTATGAATGTGGTCCCATTTGAATCCCACTCAGTGGAGAGACAGTGGGGAGAATCTTCCTCATGCTAGCTATAGCAGGAAATGGACTGCACCCATCTGATGTTTCAGACATGGCACAAATAATATGTGGGTGCTGAGAGCTACATAAAGGGCTCCCATTGTAAAGGCAGGTACATGCCAAATATGGAACCTACTCAGGACAGGCCAGTACAGAGCCTGGGCTGGCATCAAACTGAATTCACGATCACATCCCACCAGGCATCAAACAGCACTCACATGTCCAATGCCCCATGGAAGACTACAGATCCAAGAGGGAAAGGACATGCATCAGTATCAACTCCCATCACTGGTGAGGCAGAAACCCAGAGGTCCTGATATCACACAAACCTCTTTTACTAGGGGACTCAGGGACAATTCAATATGAGCATACCACCTGGCTGCTTGCTCCAACATGAGTGGGTGGTGTTAAAACCTCAGGGCAAACCACTGACTGAGTTACCAAAGATAGCTTCTCGTGCCTCTTCCTCCTATGTTGTCAGATGGTGACCAGTGTAATATGATCCCTCAGCAATTACAGAACAGCTACACAGGTGACTTGGTTGGCATACTTAGGAGAAGATTTTAGTAAATGCTTTGCCTTGTGTATCCTTTACCTTATATCTTCACTTTTACTCATGCCTAAGGTCATATGACGATCCCCGATCTGCAAATCCTTTGACTGGTTATGTACCAATATTCTCATCTTGTGAGTGCCTAGACAGGCCTTAAGCTTCTCACTTCTCCTTCCCCTTATAACACAGTTGAACTTGTAGCCTGCCTTCATGTTGTGCCCCCCCACAAAGTAGGAGAGATAGTATCCAGTGTGAATCCCAGTTGGGGATTTAAGGGCCCTAGTGGACATTATGTTAATATACACCTATGAACCTGATGATTGCAGCAACAGGTAGAAGGCTCATTACTTTTTCCAGACATGGAACATAGCTGCTTCACTGTACCACAATTTATGACTAAGTTCAGAAATGTACAGGCATCAGAAAGTGTAGATGCAATGGGTTCAAGATGTCCTCTTAGACAATGTGCAAGACATCACAGCATGGGCAGGTGGGGAGGCAGGTGTGTACCCAAGCCTGTATATTAAAAATATTTAACTATATGATCAGAGACAGTACTTGCAAGATGACCTGTCAACAGCTACCCATTGCAGAGGGCACTTTGAATCACGATCTACAACTACCAGTAAAATTATATTAATTGCTAAATACAAAAATAGTGCTTAAATACAGAAGGTAGAAACAATGATAAGAAGTACAGAAAAATAATAAAACACCAACACCATATGCTTGCAAATGTAATAAGCAATGAAAGCAGTGTGAATAAGACAACTAAAAGAAATGAAAATCATTCCTTTCTAACAACTGATAGAACAGATATTACTGAATTAGAAGTTGAAGATTCTTCAGATCTAGTCAGAAAAGATATTCTTGTAATTGAAGAGTCAGTTATTACAGGAACTGATACTTACATTTGCACAGAAAATAATAAACATTGAATAGTGTTATGCTTGCCAGGAGCTGACGATGTGAGAAAGGCCTTAGAACGACTGTTTTTGCTCGTGTTGGTAGAAATTATTTCATCCATAAGGACTCTTGACTGTTAGTAGGAAACTTACTGCCCTCCTAGACAGCATCACTTATACAAGTGTTAAGACATATTTTTCAGAAATCACATGCATAGAGGATAATCAGGTCACCGTGAATGAAAAGATTTTTGGGTTAATACTCGCATGAAAAAATGTCTCATTGTAAAAAATGGAAATGTGTAGAGCATCCGAGCTTAATTTGGAGCACACATGTGTTTAGACAGGATGGTGTGTACTTTTCAAGATCAGAGAAGAAAATTTTTGCAGTAGATACTTTGCAATATTTGACAAACACAAAGCAGGATTTTTGCCAGGCTGAAAATTTAACAGTTCACAGATAGCAACATTTGATACATGTCTGATGGTTGCTAATGTTGACAGCATTAATAATAAAGTTTTCTAATTGGAAAATTTGCTACGTTCCAATAAGATTGATGTTGTTATTGTATGGTTAAAGAACAATGACTGGAAACCAGTTCTGTCGGGGTATAAATGTTTTTACTATAACAGACATTCTAACAAAAAATCAGGTTGAGGTGTTATGATGGGGATCAAAGACGGTTATGAGACCTGTGAATAATTATCACATATTCAGTGATAACATCAGTAATGTAGATTGTCTAACTGTCACAATAAAGACAACCCTGGAACGCATAATTATGGGAATGTATAGAATACCAAAGTCAAGTGCTGACGAACCAGCAGTATTCATACATTTCTTGCGTGAAACACATGAGGAAAGAAAACAAAATAGTAGTTGGGGACTTAAATTTACCAGAAACAGACTGCAATAAAATCAATTCAACATTAAGGAAATAATTGACCACTTCCATTCAGGAACAACAATTCCTTCAGATTGCAAAAAAGCCTACCAGAACATACTAGAGATTGTTTGTGTTCCCAAAGAAATTACTGTTACTTCATGTTACGATTTACCACTTTTGATGTGCAGTGATCATGAGGTTATAAAGGTTAATTTCTTGCTAGATAATTCTGCCTAACTGAAATCTAAATCAATGCACAGACGATTAATAACAGATTATGTGGAAGCAAAACAATCACTATGTAAAACTAACTGGACTGATGTGAGAAAGAATGTGGAAAGTTTTGAAAAATAAATTGTTTGAATGCAAAAAAAGGTCAAAACTTTTATATTGGTACACAATGTCAAAGGATATATTTCCATAAGTATAAGATACTTGATTAAAGATGACAGAGAAAAAATATATGAAATGGAACTATGACTTTGAAAACTGAAATAAACAAACTGGACAAATTAAACACTTTTTGAGACAATATCAAAACAAAATTGAAGACAAACTATATAAAGATATTTGGCATAATAGAAAAACATGTTATAGATACATAAGATGTGGTAGGAGTAAAGACATATAAGTTGCTAAACTGTGCATAGATTCTAAAATTTATTCTCAAGACACAATATATTATAGATATATTTAAAAATCGTATGCAAAGCAGTTTGGCTTTATAAAGGGGGTGATAAATTGTCTTAGTGATATCCAGGTAACCTCAGATACTGAAATCAAATTAGATTATTTTGAAAAGAACCATGCAAACAGGATCAAAAGAGAGTACAGGGAGGAGACAGAATTGGTGATAATGACCTGAGAAAACTTCAGCATGTACTTAAAATACCACTGGGGGGGGGGGGTAGAAAAGAGGATTAAGTAAAGGAGAAGTTAAAGAAGTTATCAATTACCTGCAAAGTGTAGATGTAGATGTAGAAAATCTAACTCTGGCAATGTCACAGCATGATGAAACAATGAGTGTCCATATTATGGAAAAGCAGGTGGACCTGAAAGCATCTGTTCACTTGCCACATAAAGATACTCTGGAGCCTTCAGCAGGATGCAAGTACAAAAGTTCAGCTGGAGTTGCACAGCAAGGGAAGGAGCAGGAAACAGTGGCAACTCTGACTCAGTGAATATTGCTGAGCGACAGGCCAGTGAGTTCTCATATGAAAGAGAAATGAGTGAGACAGTATGCAGCTGAAGAGAATATGTCACTGGAAGATCTTCTGGAACTTTCCGTAAAATGCTCGCAGGAAATGGGGAATAAAGAATGTGCTATCAGCTTAGAAGAAAATTATCTAAGGGAAGAGTTGCTTGATTTAACAGAGATAGACAGACATATTAAGATCGATGAAAGATACAGATTACAGAAAATCAGTAAAACCCAAAATGTTAGAAGCCTGATAAAACAAAAGAAAACAGTAATCAAGACAAGAATAAGAAATGCATGAGATATAACAGAAGTAAATAAAATATATTACTGTGCTGGTAAGTTAATAACAGGCAATGTTTTACCAAAAAAAAAAAAAAAAACATACGGCAGTAAGGGAAAGGAAGGGAAGAAATCAGATGCTATCATGGAAGTATCAAATAGAGAAAACTATAAAGCAAGTAAGACAAGAAGTGTCACTGCTGGAGTATAAGAGAGGGGAAAAGATTAAAAAAAAAATTAGGAAGACAGACATAATAAAAGCAACGCACAGTATAAGAATAGACCAGAATCTATTGTACACTACTGCAAATAATAAACTAATTATTTCAACACAGGCAAAAAAACTTAGAAGATATGCAGACAAATACAAAGGAAAAGTACAAAGTACTGCAAATATTTCAACCAAATGGAGATTAAGACAGCATCCAACAAAGAAAAGAAAAAATACTGGAATAGCTAAGAACTTTCATACAGAATTTCATCAGAGCCAAGTCAGAGCTAAGCCAGACTTACAAAGTTCATTTAAATAGTGCCAAAAATTCACGATTAGTCAGCTGGTTAGTCAGATAAAATAGCAAATATAAAATAATGTCGGAAGATGTGGTCAGCAGACCACACAGTACTGTTTATTGAGTGCTTTTGTCCTATAGTAGGACTTCATCAGAATAAAATAATACCACAAACCCTGTCCTTAGATTGAACAGACATAATGAAAATCAGTTTAGACAACTAATTACATTAAATCATTCAGTAAGGACTTAAAGTCCACACCTTTCAATGGAGAATAAAGAAAACAATATTATAAAACGATAAATGTACGGAAAAATGTACAAAAATACATATACATACACACACACACACACACACACACAGACACACACACGGTTATAAATGAGCTAGAAACATCCTGTCACGACCCATTAAAAACAAACCAAATCCTACAATTTCCTAGCATTCAGTTTTAATAATGGTTCAATGGACAAAAAAAAATTTAATCCTGGAATGCTTTTGGCATTCTACTTAATCTGCCATAAGAGTTCTTTGTGTTTAAGCTTGGTTTACCACTCCCCAACTCTGGAGTTTGGTATAATTTTTTTCAAGTATGCCAAACTGAAATCTATCAAACTGCGTACACACTAAAGAATGTCTGTATAAAGCATTATTGTCATTTTTATTTTTAATGTCATACACATGCTAGTATATTCTTTTGCATAACTTTCTCTCAGTCTTGTCCACATAAAATGCTGGGCAAGTCAAGCAATTTGCTAAATACACCACTCTTCTGGTTTGGCAATTCCCTTTATAAAAATATACCCTGGTTCCAACTAAATTATTTAAAATCGGTGTGTTCACATCTAAAATATATGTACATTGTTTAGAAAAAACACACTTGGCTGTGCCTCCTATTTCTTTAACCAAACTATGTGTGTAATTTTGACCAACCTCAAAATGTTTAAAATTACGTGCAGTTTTATAGGTAAATAAGCCTACTCGGCTTAAAAGATTAAAAATCTCAGAGTGCACTCTAAAAATATTCCAGTTGTTGCATATTATTTCATTGTTATTTTGAGACAAGAAATGTTTTGTTTTATCCGCAAATTACATTTGAAAGTTTATTATGCAAATGTGACAAATTTTGTAGAAACAAAAGAACAAGTTTAAGTGACAGTTTTTACTCCTGTTGTGATGATTTTGATGTAATGTCTGAACCTGTTACAGGTAATGCTTATTGTTTAATTAATACATCTTGTGTTCAATACAAAAGTAAGGTTATTCCCCCTTTTCATAATGAAAGTGTTTCACATTTTAGTTCTATGGTGAACTTTGCTTTTGACACCAAGTGCAAAAATCTAGACAGACACAATATTAAGTATAACTTAACGGTAAAAGAATTTAAGTCTCTACAGAATCTTAAAAATAGAAGAGACTTAATCATTAAACCGGCCGATAAGGCCAATAAAATGAGAAGTTATGTACCTACCATAACGTTCCATGTTAGTTGTCTTCTTCTCGCCTTCTTTCTTGCTGGATGTGTTCGGAGCCGATCCTTGGCTCCGACTCGGCCAATACTAAAGCTCGAGAGCCATTTCCACCGGCTCGAGGCTCCCCTATATCCCACAATGCTAGGCAGTAAATACCCAGATCTCGTTTGATAGCTGAAGAATAGCAGTGCTGGTCTCCTAGAGACAGAGAAAAAAAGAAATCCACCTCTATAGAAAATTACCTGTAGAACTATCAATCAGGGGCAATAGAGGTGGTTGACGCTGTAGAAGATGAAAGATCCCAAGGATCCTCTCGGTCTGTCCAGGCTAGGGGGATGGAGGGTGGGACGCAAGAAAGAAGGCGAGAAGAAGACAACTAACATGGAACGTTATGGCAGGTACATAACTTCTCAATGTTAAGTTGTCAATCTCGCCTTCATTCTTGCTGGATGGGACCATGTCCCTAGCACCCTTACCCTGGGTGGCTCATCGGAACAGACTCTTGAGTACGGTGGAACCAAAGTTAGCCCGGTTTCTGGAGGCCATATCCAATTTATAATGTGAGATAAAGGTATGAGGAGAAGCCCATGTAGCTGCTTGACAGATGGAATCTATGGGCAGTCGGTCTTGAAATGCTACTGACGTAGCTAATGCCCTGGTTGAATGAGCTCTAGGTCGTGATGGTAGCTTTTGGTGTCTGAGTTTATAAATGAAGAAAATTACAGAGGCCAGCCATCTCGAAAGGGACACTTTGGAAACTGGAAGGCCCATCTTGCCTTCCGCATAGATAGGAATAGCTGGTTAGACTTCCTAAATTGTTTAGTCCTATCCAAATAATAACGAAGCTGGCGATGAACATCTAGGAAATGTAACTTTTGTTCTGCCTTGTTGGAATAATTAGGGAAGAAAACTGGAAGGTCGATTGTCTGATTCAGATTCGCCTCAGAAGAAACCTTGGGTAAAAAGGAAGGGTTGGTCTGAAGGAACACCCTGTCTCTGTGGAAAACTAAATATGGAGGACGACTGCAAAGAGCATGAAGTTCAGATACCCGTCTAGCTGATGTTATGGCTACTAGAAAAAGGGTTTTCCCTGAAAGCAATTTCAGAGAGCAGGAAGCGGCTGGTTCGAAGGGGGGGGGGGATCAAGGAGGCTAGAACCAACTGAGGTGGGGGGTCTCTAATTGGGGGCTTAAGTAAAAAGATACCTTTTAGAAAGGCTTTGCAAAGTTTGTGGGACATGATGCTGGAGTCTGAAAAGCCTACATGGAAATTAGATATAGCCGCCAATTGGACTCTAATAGTAGACGAAGAAGAACCTGAGTGAAAAAGTTCTGCCAGGAAGTCTAGAATAGACTAGATAGGTGCAGTGAAAGGGTCTATGTTATTAGTTGCTGCCCAGAAGGAAAAACGTTTCCACTTACTATTGTAAATCCTTCTTGTAGAAGACTTGTGAGAGGCTATAAGGATGTTACGGACCGAATGGGAAATTAAGGGAAGCCTGGCTAGGGTAGGAAGCGGAGCAACCAAGCTGTGAGGTTGAGAGATGGAAGGGAGTGGTGCAGCTGACCCGATTGATGGGTCAAAAGATCTGGCACTGGATCCAGATGCCAAGGCTGCTCCAACAGAAATCGGTGAAGGAACGGAAATCATATCTGACGAGGCCAGTAAGCAGCAATGAGGATCATGTCGACTCTCAATGCTGTAGCTTTCTGAATTACTTGAGAGATCAGCAGAAAGGGGGAAAAAGCATACAGAAGTCCCCGGGGCCAATCGTGGACTAGAGCGTCCCTGGCGGGTTGACCTGGTAGGGGAAAAAGGGTGAAGAAATCGTGACACTTGCTGTTTTGGGGAGTAGCAAAAAGATCGCAGCAAGGTCGGCCCCATTTCTGAAAGATTTCTTCTAGCACTGACTGTTTGAGAGACCACTCATGTGGTATGAGTATGGCCCTGCTCAACTTGTCCGCTATCACGTTGGACTTCCTGGGGATGTGTGTTGCTATCAGAAACCGCTGAGATGAGATCGCCCACTGCTAAAGTCTGAGTGCCTCTCGACATAAGGGATAAGACTTGGTTCCGCCCTGTTTGTTGATGTACCATACTACAGACATATTGTCTGTCTGAATTGCAATAGTCCCAGTGGGAAGAGAGTGCTGAAGGGCTTGCAACGCTAAAAGAACTGCTCTCATCTCCAGGACATTTATGTGCAAATGTGTGCCCTAGACCGTCCTGCCCTGACAATGCCCCCCCTCACCCGATCAGGGAGGCGTCCGTTGTCACCGTGGCAACTGGAGGGGGGGGGGAACGAATGATCTGCCCTGAAGAACTTGAGGGGAGGTCATCCACCAAGATAGGTGCTTCTTGCATGATTGGGTCAGCAGAATACTGTGAGACATTGGGAGCTGTTGGAAGGACCACTGAGAAAACAGCATCCACTGGAGGATCCGCATGTGAAAGCAGGCTAGGGGAAGAAGTGTAATGGCAGCTGCCATGAGACCCAAAACCTTCAAGACAAACCTGGCTTTGATCCTGTCGCATTGAAGAAGAACGTGAACATGTTTGCGGATATCTGATGCTCTTTGCTCTATTAGTTTTGCGGAAAGATGAATTGTGTCTAAGGTGGCGCCTATAAAGGTAATAGCCTGACAAGGCAACAAGGCAGATTTTTCGAAATTTATGGAAATGCCTAGAGCTTGACAAGTATGAATGGTGTAGTCTCTGGATATGAGAAGTTGACGCCTGGTGGTAGCAGTAAGGAGCCAGTCATCTAAATATGGAAACACCTGGAATCCTTGTCGTCTCAGATGAGCCGTGACCACTGCCATGCATTTGGTGAACACTCGGGGGGCTGTAGTGAGAACAAAGGGCAGGGCTCTGAACTGATAGTGACTGGCTCCCAGCCGGAAACGGAGGAACCTTCTGGAGCGTCTGTGCATCTTGATATGATAGTACGCATCCTGAAGGTCTATTGAGCACATCCAATTGTCCTGACCCAAGAAGGGTAGAATGGACTGAAGCGTGACCATCCGGAATTTTGTTTTGTTTACAGACTTGTTTTGTCTGCTGAGATCCAATATTGGTCTCCAGTCCCCTGTCTTTGTTGGAACCAAAAAGAATTTGGAGTAGATTCCGGATCCTTGCTGGTCTGCCGGGACTGGCTGGATAGCTCTTTTTGACAGCAGCTTTGATATTTCTAGCGCTGCTTGTTCCCTTAGACCGGGTGGAACGTCTGGAAGGGGTCCTTTTGGTTGAGATGGGATGTGGACAAAGGGAATTTTGTAACCCTCGGATATAATCGACTGTACCCATTTGTCTTGAGTGAGGGAAAGCCAGGCTTCTGGATACAGTGATAACCTTCCCCCGACTGCCTCCGAAGGTGGACAGTCGGGCAGCTTCTCAGGGATGCTGAAAAGGTTTGTCAGAGAGAGTCTCTCTGTTACCCTGATTTTGCGGACCCCCCCTGCCCCTAGGGTGGCATCTATTGTTGTTCCCCCCTCTGCCTCTAGAGGGAAACTGACTCCGTGCATCAGGCGATACTCCCTGTGATTTGCGGAACCACATTTTCCCTTCTGACCCTTGGGATACGGTCTAGAATGGGTAGAAAACCGGACTCCCACGGCAGAGAGAGTCTTACCATCCTGTTCGCACCTAGTCAACGTGTCCTTCACCTGAGGTCCAAACAACGCTGTACCATCAAAAGGGGAATTGGTGAAGGATGCCTTGAAAGGGTCCGCAAAGTTACAAAGCCGCATCCAGGCGTGACGTCGTAAAGCTACACCTGTGCCAGCGGCGCTACTCGCCCCATCGGCCGCATAAGAAAGAAGCCGCATGGAGGAGTTGACGATTGAATTCAGGGTTGCCAACTGGGAGTTCATTTTATCTCGAAACCCCTCAGTTGTTGGATCCTGCAAAGCATCACCCATTTCCTTGATCATATCTCTCTGAAGACGGGTGAAGTGACACAAGTAATTCAGCGAACGCATAGCAAAGGTTGCTGAGGAGAACATCCGCTTACCGTACCTATCCATAGTCCTAGATTCCTTATTAGGAGGATGGATAGGTACCGAAGGATCAGCTAATTCCTTCTTAGTGGCTGCGGCCACCACCATAGCATCAACAGAGACGCCCTTGAATAAGAATTCTTTGTCCTTAAGAGCTGTAATAAACTTGGACGGCCTTTGTGGGGTAGGTTCCACCGTATCAGGGGCTGTCCACGCCTTCCTTGCCACCACTTCCATGAGGGGGTCAAAGGGAGGAGATACGCAGGAGGTGGAAGGGCGAGAGCCAAAAGCCTCAAGGTAGACCGACTCGTCCTCTGAAGGGTTAAGGGTGGACCAGTTCCCCCTCTGTTTAAGGATCTCAAGGATGTCTGAAAAAGATACATCCTCAGAGGAGGACCGTGGGGACCCTTCAGACTCATCCAAGTCTGTATTCGAGGTAATAGACTCGGGGGAGTCAATATGCTTTCTCTTGCATTGTTTCTTCTGAGGGGGTTCCCCTGAAGGATCAGGAGAAGCCTCGGAAGAGGAGGATATTCCCAGTGGAGAAACTTGAGACATTGGTTCTCTACGGTCTGGGACGAGAGGGTGGGTAGAGACCATCGCAGGCACTGTAGAGGAAGGAGCTGAGGGAGCCGACCGTGGAGCAGACACCGGGTCTAGCATGCTCCGCATGACCTCGAAGGCGCCCCGATCAGGTGGGGCCGAAGATCCCTGCTCCGAAGAGACGAGGACTCCTCCCGGCACCGAAAGGGACAGCTCCGAGGCCGATGTCGGGGCCGAGCTCACCAGCGCCGAAGCTCCGAGAGGGAGAACGGGCTCGGACAAGGGTCCGATGCCACTCGCCCCCTCGGAGCCGAGGGAAGCCCAGCGCCGAGATCCCTCCAAGGAGGAGATCGGAGCCGACGACGGAGCCAAAAGTGGAAGTATCGGCTCCGACGCACCGACAGTCACAGCTCCGGGAAGCTCCGGCTCCAAACTCATGGGAATCGGAGGAGGAACTGAGGAAGGGATGGGTATAGCCACTGACCGTTGGGTAGGGCTATGCAGTATTTGGGCCAATGCCTGGGACTTGAGAAGTCTGCTCACCACCCTCTCTAAGTCATGGTCGGACAGTCTGGAGGACCGAGAGGAGTGGGACAGTACAGTTGTGTACACCTACCATAAATGTAGATGTTCGAGTGTCTTCACTGTTGCAGTCATAACTGTAGGGTGCTCCTGCCGGCAGGCAGCCCGAGGTCGGCCAGAATCCCAAAGTCTGGGTCCGGCGTCGGCTGTACAAGCCAGTACCCTGACGTCAGTACGCTCTGGTACATAGCCCTCAGCCGACGCCATTTTCTCCAGCCTTTCTTGCCCTAGATGTCAGAAGTCCCCAATAAATCAAAAATGAATCCAACAAGGAAACACAAATACACCACAACAGAGAGAAAAAGAGGGGATAGGAGGGAGGGAAACACCGACTGCAACAGTGAAGACACTCGAACATCTACATTTATGGTAGGTGTACACAACTGTACTATGTTCATCGTGTTTCACTGTTGCAGTCATAACTGTAGGGTGGAATCCCAAAGCAGTGACAAAGGGAGGAGGATTAGACAGAAGAAGGGGCAGCAAGAAGACCCTGCAAAACAGCAGAGGCAAAGCCTGCCCTGGTCTTAGAATACAAAGGGAGATTGTAGTGCTTGGAAAAAGTATGCACAGAACTCCAAGTGGCAGCTTCCAAGATATCCTTGGTAGGAACTCCCCTGAGAAAAGCTGTAGAAGTAGCAGCTGCTCTAGTAGAATGACTTCTCACAGTACCTGGAAACTGTTTCCCATGATGAGTGTAACAAAATCTTATTCCATAAGAAATCCATTTGGAAATAGTTTGTTTGGAAATAGCCTTTCCAAGAGAACTGGAGGCAAAAGAAACAAACAATTGGTTAGATTTTCTGAACTCTTTAGTCTTGTCCAAATAAAATCGTAACTGTCTGTGCACGTCCAAGGAATGCAAAATCCTTTCCCCTTTATTCTGAGGATTAGGAAAGAAGGTAGGAAGGTGAATTGTTTGATTTAAAGCCACTTTCGAAATCACCTTAGGCATGAAAGTAGGATTGGTCCTCAAGGATACTCTGTCCTGGTGGAAAGTAAGGTATGGTTCCACAGCCATGAGAGCTTGCAACTCTGAGACCCTTCTGGCAGAAGTCAAAGCTAACAAAAGAACTGTCTTCCAAGATAAAAAAACTTAATATCTGAAGATGCAGCAGGCTCAAAAGGAGGCATAGTAAGTTTTTCTAAAACATAATTAAGATCCCAAGCAGGAACAGGAGGGGTCCTGGGAGGCCTTATATTCTTAGCCCCTCTCAAGAATTGTCTCACCAAAGGATGAGAAAAAACAGGGGGGTCAGTATTGAAATGAGCAGAAATAGCAGAAGCATGAATCTTAATGGAAGAAAAGGAAAGTCCATTAGACAAAAGATCCGAAAGGTAAAGCAAAATAGAAGAGAGATCAGGTACCAGAGGGTCCAAGCCTCGGTCCTGCATCCAAATGCAAAATCTCTTCCATTTAGAGGCATAGGATTTCCTAGTGCTAGGCCGTCTAGCTTCCAAAAGAACATCCAAAACTTGTTTGGGAAGACTAGAAGAAATCAAATTCCTTTGAAGAGCCAAGCTGCCAGGCAAAGGGTCTTGAGATTGGAATGTAGCAACTGACCCTGATGCTGGGACAGAAGAGAAGGGTTCAGAGGGAGAATCCAAGGAGGCTCCAAGAACAGGTGCTTTAAAGTTGGATACCAAAACTGTCGAGGCCAATTTGGAGCAATCGAGATGAGGAACTTGGGCTTGTCCTGTTTTATCTTTAGTAATACCCGAGGAAGTAGAGGAAGAGGAGGGAAGGCATATCCCGAAAGGTTTCTCCAGCTGAAGGACAGGGCATCCACTTTCCAAGCTGTTTTGTGGAATGACCTTGTGCAAAAGTGAGGCAGCTGATGATTGAGATAGGATGCAAACAGATCTATCTGGGGGCATCCCCAAACTGCAGTAATCCTGTTGAATAAGTTGGTGTCTAGCATCCATTCGTGAGGATCTAAAATGTTCCTGCTCAGGCTGTCTGCTAAGAGATTCTGTTCTCCTGGTATGAATTGGGCCTGGAGATGTAGATTCAGATTTAGAGCTGTGTCCCATAAAGCCATAGCTAGTCTGCAAAGGGGGTACGAATGAGAACCCCCCTGCTTGTTTATGTACCACATGACTGTGGTGTTGTCTGTGTAAATCAAAAGAGGCCCTGGATGCAAAAGGTTCTTGAAGGCTAGAAGAGCATTTTGAACTGCCAACATTTCCTTCAGATTGATGTGCCAGTGAAGATGATCCTTTGTCCAGGTTCCCTGCTGGCAATTGCCTAGAAAATGTGCTCCCCAAGTATAATCCGAGGCGTCCGTGGTTATGATTTGAGAAGGCTGAGGAAGACGGAAAGGCTTTCCTTCGTTTAAAGCACACACCCTGGACCACCAAAGGAACTCCTTCTGGAGGCAGGGGATCAGAGGAATCAGAGTGTCCAGATCGTGGTAATGCTGCGACCATACACTTTTTAGATACCATTGAAGCTTTCTCATATGAAGCCTTGCATTTGGAATCAACAGAATGCAGGAAGCCATGTAGCCCAGTGCCTGCAGGAATTTCCTTGCAGTGAGCTGAGGTAGAGTTGCCAAAGTCTTGAAAATTGAAGCCAGCTGTATTTGTTTTTCTGTAGTGAGGAAGGCCCTTTGTAAGGCTGTATTTAAGAGGGCTCCCAGAAATACCATTTGTTGAGAAGGGATCAAATGTGACTTTTTTGTGTTCACTGAAAATCCCAGTAGGAGGAAAAGACGTTGAACAAAATCCAGATGTTGAAGTAAAAGATCCTTGCTGTCTGCCTGAATAAGGCAGTCATCCAAATAGGGGTAAATTTGAATCCCCTGGAGTCTGCAATAAGCCACTACTGGTGCCAGGCACTTGGTAAAGACTCTGGGCGCAGTAGATAAACCAAAGGGCAGTACAGAGAATTGAAAGTGTCTCGAACCTGCCTTGAACCTGAGGAATTTCCTGCGTTCCTGCCTGATGGGAATGTGTAAATAAGCTTCCTTTAGGTCCAATGTCACCATCCAAGCATCCTGAGAGAGCATTGGAATCAGCTGCTGCAGAGTAAGCATCTTGAATTTTGGAATTTCCAAAAAGGTGTTTAACACAGAAAGGTCCAGAATAGGTCTCCATGAGCTTAGTTTTCTTGGAACCAGAAACAGTCTTGAATAAAAACCTTTTCCTATCTCTGAGAGTGGAACAGGCTCTATGGCTCTCATGGCCAGAAGAGCATCCACTTGATTTAAGGCCTCTGACCATTGATGTTTTGGCAGATCTGGCCAACCGAAAGCCCTTGGCAAGGTATGAAAGTGGAATTTGTAGCCTTTTAAAATCACGTCCAATACCCATTTGTCCTGGGTAATATGAGTCCAATTTCTGTAAAAAAGAGAAAGTTTTCCAAGGTCCTGTAGCCCAACCGAGAGAGTCATTGAGTTTGCTTTCTTTGAGATTAGGATCTGTCTTCTCCCCTTCTAGGTGAAGAAGCAGTCCATTGTCTCGATCTGTAGGAGGCCTGAGCTTGGCCACGACCTCTGGAGCGTCTATATCTTCCCCTTTGAGGCCTGTCAGACGTGGGAAAGGACCAATTTTTGGAGGGCCAATTCCTGGAAAATCTAGGAGGCTGAACTTGCAAGAAATCTTTCACAGTTTGCATAGATTTTGCCTTTTCTTCCATCTTTTTAATAACCTCCTCAGCCTTAGATCCAAAAAGAACATCATGCTGAACTGGGCATCTAATAATTTAGCCTTAACCTGTTCAGGTAAACTTTGCTCACGAAGCCAAGCATGTCTCCTGATAACAGTACCAGAGGCTGCGGCCCTGCAAAAAGCATCCAAAGCATCAAAACCACAATGCAAGCTATGTTTGTTCAGTTGTTCAGTTGCATGCAATACATCCTGTAGTTCCTTATCTTCTGCACATGTAGGAAGGGAAGCAAGCTTTTGCTTTAAAACAGACAAAAGAAATTGCTGATACTTAAACATATGAAACTGGCAATTTAAAGCCCTAACAGAAAGGGTAGCAGAAGTATATACCTTTTTGCCCCACCTGTCTAAGGCACGAGAATCCTTCTCAGAGGGAATAGGATTCTTAGAAGTAGCAACTTTAGCAGCCTTAGAACCCTGAGATATAGTTTCAGGATCTGCAGAAGGATTCTTAAATAAGAACAAATGAGACTCAGGAACCCTATAAAACCTATCAGGCTTAGAGGGAGCAGGAGGCATGGAATCAGGGTTCAAATTAGCCTCGGAAAAAGCATCATCCACAATGTCAAGAACAGGAGGGATAGCCAAAGGTCTATGTTGAGGAAGAAGAAGGAATTCTCTAAGCCTCTTCTTGGAAGCAGAATAATCCTGACCTTCCCAATGAAAATGTTCCCTCATCTCATGTAAGGTTTCCCCAAAGAAAAATCTTCAGGCGGAGAGGCAGAGGGCAAGGAGTCCTCAGCATCCGAATCCTCATAAGGAGGAAAAGAATATTCCTGATCAGAGGAAGAGACAGAAGATATAGAAGCCTGGTCAGAGGAATCCATAGGAACATCCTGTCGAGGCCTTTTCTCAGGGGGGGGGGGGGTGAGAACCCCTAATCATTGTAAGCAAATCTTCAGCCATCCTTAACAATTGCTTCTGTGTCCTGGGAGTAGATTCAGAAGTAGCTTGAGCAGGAGCTTTAGACTTAACAGGAGTCTTTGTCTTTGCCTTTGAAATAGTGATGTGAGTAGGCCTGAATACCCCCTCAGAAGCCGGTACCTGCACAGCGGTTCCGGACCCATCCGAGGGAGCGACGTCCGAAGGTCCTGCAGCAGATAAAATAGAAGGTCTTGATGGCTCCCCATGGGAGTCTGTATCGGCCATCGGTTCAGAAGTGGCGGACGACAGGGGCTGCAAAAGCGCCTCACTGATGACAGCCGAACCGGACGCCGGCTCCAGCTGCAACGAGTCCTGTTTGGACCTCGGAGGCCTGTCCTTGTCTTTGCACTTCTTTTGAATTCCGGTAGTGTCCGACGACATTCTATAATTGAAGCGTCTGCCAAAGTAATTCAGAGCCCAGTCATACCTGCGTTTGATAGTATGAGAATTAAACCTGGCACAGAACCGACAACAAGAAACGTCGTGGTCAGGGCCTAAGCAAGGTAGACAGTAAGAGTGGAAATCTTTATGAGGTATTTGTTTTCCACATGTAATACAATTATTAACTTTTTCTGACATTGGAGGAACAAGAAAAAGATTCCCCAACGGGGTACTTAGCTTTGAGAAGAGAAGTAAGAACTTCGGACCGACAACAACCAAAAACGCTGTTCGAAAATCACCAACCAACGACTTGCGAGCTGCTTTCCACCGCACGGCAAGAAAGACTGGAGAAGAGGGCGTCGGCTGAGGGCTATGTACCAGAGCGTACTGACGTCAGGGTACTGGCTTGTACAGCCGACGCCGGACCCAGACTTTGGGATTCTGGCCGACCTCGGGCTGCCTGCCGGCAGGAGCACCCTATAGTTATGACTGCAACAGTGAAACACGATGAACATCTATGGCTCCTCTCTGATAATAGTGGAGATCCTGGGGCCGAGTGGATAGAGCCAATGGATGGGGATCTAGACCTCTTTCTAGTAGATGGCTCTGACAAAACTATCGGAGCCGTCTGAGTCTCGGACCTCTCGGCTCCAGCCGGAGCCGAGGTAACAGTTTTAGTCTTCGAAACATTGGCTCCAGACAGAGTCGATGTCGAAGCAGCCTTAGAGCCACCAGCGGACGGCTCCGAAGCTGGAGCCGACGCCTTGGAAGGCTTGGAAGGTTTTCCTGATGCGGTCTGGGTCAGGGATCCTTCAGGCTTTAATAAGCCTCGAAGTATCAACTTATTTTTGTGTTCCTGCAGGACTCTTGGACTGAAAGCGTGGCAGACAGAACAAGAGTCCTGCAGGTGCAAAGGTCCCAGGCAATATACACAAGAAGTGTGACCGTCTGTCAGACACATTTTCTGACAGCACGAGTCACACTTCTTAAACCCTGAGACCTTAGAGTCTTTAGACATTGTAAAGAACTGTGAAACACAGACACACACAGACACACCTTTAAAGAAAGGGGGAAAATAATCCAACCACTCCCACAATAAGTATGACTAAGGGGAAGGGAGGAGGGCCCGAAGGCCTAAGAAAATTAACAGGGGATAAACGGGAAAAACAATTAGGGGAACCCAAAGGAAACTAGGGATTACTAACTCATAAACTGTTAAGAAACTATTCTAAGAAAAAATAAGGGGATTTTGAAGTTTTACAACTATAAAAAGTCACTAACCTGCAGAGCCGGTAGAAACAAGCACCTCGTAGCTAAAGCGGCAAATGACATCAGGGTATTTACCGCCTAGCATTGTGGGATATAGGGGAGCCTTGAGCCGGTGGAAATAGCTCTCGAGCTTTAGTATTGGCCGAGTCGGAGCCGAGGATCGGCTCCGAACCCATCCAGCAAGAATGAAGGCGAGATTGACAACTTAACATTAGTAGTTATGCATGTATCCCAGTACTATAAAATGTGTATGGACCACTTGGGTTTATGAGATAAGTAAAAATAGGACATATGAAAAAGCGAAAGTAGAGTTTCAAAATTTGTTAAATAAGGGTATTAGGTTGAATTATTTTACACGAGATGAAGAACAGAACTGTGAATTGGCTAGTTTTTTTCTGTCTACCCAAATTGCATAAAAATATGCATAATCCACCTGGCAGGTCGATTATATCACCATCTAGATATTTTTTTACACAACATAGGCTTATTATTACATTATTTGCTTCTCCCTTATGTTCAGAAAACCTTATCTTACATTCAAGACAGCTTTGATTTTTTTTTGAATAAAATTTCAACAGTGGTGTGGACTAGTAACAAGTAAGTACTGGATAGTACTAGATGTAAAAAGTCTCTATAACTCCATAAGACATGAAGACAGTTTATGTTCCTTATTGTATTTTTTAGGTGACTATACACTTTCTAATTATATTATAGAGTTGGTGGATTTTTGTTTAAGAAATAATTATTTTAGTTACAATAATCAAGTTTATAGACAGATCCAAGGTACAGCCATGGGGGCTCCTTTTGCCCCCATGTATGTTAATCTTTTTATGGCATATCTTAAGATGGAGTGCTTGTATAAGTAGTTTTATGAAGGATCATGTTAAATTTTACTTTCAATATATAGAGGATTTAATTTTTATTGGTGAAGGAAAGCAAAATAAAGTTGAAGATTTTGTTAGAGATTTACAACAGAATTCATTTAACCTTTCATTTATGGTTTACAGTATGGTAGTAAGGTTTCATATTTGGATGCAACTTTAGAGGGCTTAGAAGACAGTACTATTTCATCAGGAGTACATAGAAAATGTACAGATGGCAGGCAATATCTTCATGCCGCTAGTTAACATCCTCCTCATACCATAATGTCACTACCATATGGAGAATTTTGAGGCTGTCTAGAATTTGTAATAACCAGCTAATTTTAGAGGGAAACTGCTGAGTCGACAAAAAACGTTTTTAGATAGAGGTTACAGTCTTGAGATAATAAGGGAAGCAAGGAAGAACATTTTGGGTTAGATGAAAGAAGGTCTCTGCTACAAGGGGGTAGTTCCAAGAGAGGCCATGTTATAAATAATAAAACTGAAGAGATAAGATTTATTTTGTCTCTACATATAATATTGAAAGTGAAGAAATTAAGTATTACTAGAACTTTCTGCTTAAGGACAGAGTTTTGGGTAATATACTTCCAAGGCAACCTTCAATTTCTTACAAGCGAGGTAAAAATGTGAAAGATTTGGCTGTACATAGTACATTTATTTCATCAAATATGAATATTAATACAAATATTTGTCTTTTGGGTACTAGAAGTTGTAGAAACTGTGTAGTATGTCAACACATAGTGAGATGTTTTTAATATATTAATAATATTAATTTATACCAAGAGTTATGTTTTATTATAATAGTAAGGGAGTAGTGTATGCCTAAAATGCCCCTACAATTTATTCTATATAGGTGAACAAAAAGAACATTCAGAGTTAGATTTATGGAGCACATTAGAGACATCATTCAGAGAGAAGACAAAGTAATTGCTATACGTTTTAAAAATGAACATGATAGTAATTTTTCATTGCTTCAGGGTTGTGTGGTGGAACAAGTGAGACTGTCACATGAAAAGGATGTTTTATTAAAAGAAAAACTTTTAGATAAAGAGTCAGTATATATTTTAAAATATGATACGTTGGCCCCTTTGGGACTGAATACTGAAGTAAATTGGAAATGTTTTATTTAATTGTATTAGTTTGTTAACTAATTAGGTTTGTAATTGTTTAATGGAGTATTTTTGTTATAAAATGCCCTGTTTTGGAGTAATTTTTTATACTCTGTGAAGGTGTTCACACTGAGGCGTACAGTGAGAGAAGATTAAAAATTTATGGATATATTTTACTGCAGTTAGTGTTTTTTGTGGATCTGTACCAGTTGTTGGCATGTTACACATTATTTGTTTAATGTCTTTACTGCATTTATTGTATTCTAAAATCATAGCATGTTCATATTTTTAGAAGGAGAATAAAGTCCCCCACCTAATAAGGGTTTAAACTTAACTCCCATTCGGATAAAACCTCACCTGCTATATTGTAAACCAGCTCCTCAAGGTAACCGCTAGCAATGAACTTTATTTAAATCATCCTTATTGGAGGTCATCCTGGACACTCTAACACACAGCCCTCCTATCAAATTCTTCTGAAAATAAGGATGCCAACTCCAATAATGCAATATGTATTACTGAAGGTTGGGTTTCCCAAAATGTAGACTTAAACCCATGATTAGTCAAAGTAGAGTGTCAAGATAATTAATACTGTTCATATCAATGTTTGATGTAAACTTTAAAAACTGTATGGTGCTATTCAAATACTTCATAAACTCATCAATTAATGGTAAATGTCCATCCCATAAAATAAAAATAGCATCCATGAAACTTAGGTAAATATTAATGTACTTGAAGAATACAGTGATAAATACATAAGATCTTTCCTAGTCCAATAAAACCAAATTGGCGTAGAGATGCAGGCAGCCCCATAGCCACGGCCCCTGTTTGTTTAAATAGCTCACATTCAAAAAATATGAAGTTGTTATTAAAAACTAGAGATGTCAGTTCCACTATAAAATTTATTTTATCACTGGACAAAACCTTATAGTCCATTAAACTGTTATCTCTCATCATTGGGAATAACTGAAAACAAATCAATATTTATTAATTTATTTAATTATTTGTTTTCTGGGAAAGTCTGACCGGGGCATAGCCCATTTTCACTGGAGGCCTGGGGAGAAAGGCTCCAGATGCATGTCTTTGGAATATGGGAGGAAACTGGATCATCCGGAGAAAATCCATGCAAATATAGGGAGGACATGCAGACTCCGCATAGAAGGCACCCCAGCTGAGAACCTAACTGCAGAGCCTCTTGCTGTCAGGCAACAATGTGAACCGCTGCACCACTGCGGCATCCAATAACTTCAATAACACATCAATTGTCAATAATATCAAGTTATCCTTTTATAAGGTGTTTGTTAATTGGCCTAAAAAATCCCATAAATGCCTTAAAAAGTGTGGGATGGTATCATACACTGGTCTGATCACTTGTCTACTAGGATTGTCAAGGGTGAGTGCTTTTACCCTTGGGCAGCTACTATGGGTCTAAACAGGGGATTGTTGGAATTCTCATGAACTTTAGGGATCCCAAAAATGGTGGGGATGGTTGGGTCAGCTATTTTTGGAAAATTATAGCTTTCCCCATCAATCCTTCTGCTAGAAAAATAATCTTCGAGCAGATGATCTAACCATTTTCCCAGTATAAACAGGAGTGCTTTAACTATTATGGAAAGGAAAAAGAAAAAACTAAGAAGGGACAATCTGACTCACAATGAAGGCAACGCCTTTCCATTGCCTACTAATTACAGTCTGCATGTTTTGCCATTTGCTAGGTCTTCTAATAATCATTCTGTTGCTGCAAAATAGAACAATCCCAATGTTGCTGACAACCAAGAAGTTCTTTTAGTCCAGAACAAGTAAGTAGGTCAGACAAGACTTGGAAACAAACGTCTCATCTTTCAGGCAAAGAATCTGATTCAATCTATCAGAGAATGCTATCGGGCAGAGCGAGGCAGAACCATTGAGGTACAGAGAGGCAATGGAAGAACAATCACTAGATACTAATTTTGAAACAGCTTTTTTGCGACATTTTCATATGTTAACTGATAATATTTTCAACTTAAGGAACAGTTTGTAAATACACACATCAATGTTTTGAAAAAAGGTTTGTCTTTTGTTCCTATCAAGACAGCAAATGTTAGTTGCACCTTACTAGATCTGAAATTATTTTGTAGGAAACTGAATTTAGCTTACATTTTTCAGAACACTGAACCTCAGACAGTATGTCCGTTTAGAAAGCCTAGCACATTTACTCTTGCACTTCAAATTACTATTTCTGCTTTTTATAACAACATTTGTGAGCAGGATACTGTGTGCATGGTAAGTTAAAAAAAAGTATTTTTTTAATCTAACTAAGGTCAATTAAAGCATTTTTTTCTAGTTAAGTTCCACATGAAAGCTGACAAAGGGAGTAGTCTGGTCATTATGTATCAAACCGGTTATGTCTAAGAAATGGAAAAAATGCTGAATAATTAGGATGAATATAAGACTGTTTCTTTAGTTGACATACATTCTAATACATTCTCTCTCTCTATAATGAATGGAGGTAACGCCGCCATCCAAAGGTCCAACTCCATAGAAAAAAGGTCCAACTCCATAGATAAAAAAAAAACAAATATCAGAAGAAAACAGGAAAGGACCACCACAAACTGAAACATAAACTAGTTTATTCCAAGGACATAAAATAAGCGCTTTCATGTGCTACCAAGGCACGCGTCATCAGATTTCAACAAACTGGTTAGACTCCAAGATATATATAGTCATTCCATCTGATTCAATTAGCACACATCATATCAATCAATAAATCAGATAAAGTTAACACATTGTTACACTTCAGTCGCTAGTTTTCATGGCTACATTATACAGTATATTAAAACCTTATTCACAACTGTGCAACTTTCTCAATATTCATAAATCAATATAGGGGTATCGTATGACAAATTAATTCTAATCAGAGTAAAAGCAAAAATAAATAAAATAGGAAATATATAGGGTTTGTCCTGAGGGAGACTCTGTCAGCATGGAAAATAATGAAGGGTTCCACAGCCATAAGTGCTTGTAGTTCAGACACTCTTCTAGTTGAAGTGATGGCCAGAAGCAATGCTGTTTTCCAAGAGAGGAATTTTAAGTCTGCTGACGCCGCAGGTTCAAAGGGTGGAAGTGTGAGCTTTTCCAGCACACAGTTAAGGTCCCAAGCAGGGATGGGTGCTCTCCTTGGTGGCCTTAAGTTGCCTGCCCCTCTCAGGAACTGTTTGATAAGAAGGTGTAAGAAGAAAGGTGGCTCAGTGTTGTAATGAGCCAAAATGGCTGAGGCATGTATCTTAATGGAAGAGAATGACAGGCCTTTGTGGAGTAGATCTGCTAAGTTATCCACGAATAAAGGCAGGGGGGAGGCAGAGTTGTGTCCTCTCCTTTAGATAGACTCCAGGAGCAGTACCTTTTCCACTTATCTGCATAGGATTTCCTTGTACTGGGTCTTCTGGCTTCAAGAATGATGTCCAGCACCTGCTTGCTTAGAGTTGCTGGGGTAGGAATTCAAGGGATAAGCCAGGCTGCAAGATTTAGGGTTTGCAGTTGCGGATGCAAAATCTGCCCCTCCTGCTGAGAGAGCAGGGTAGGGTTCTTGTGTAGGTGCCATGGTGGCACTGATGGGCTGCGCAGGAGTGGGTACCAGTGCTGCCGTGGCCAGTCCGGGGCAATCAGAATTGTCCTCGGTCTATCCTGTCTTATTTTGAGTAATACTCTTGTGAGAAAGGGCAGAGGTGGGAATGCATAACTTGAGAGATTTGACCACTGAAAAGATAAGGCATCCACTTTCCAAGCCTTGCTGTGAGGGTTCCTGGTGCAGAATTTACTGAGCTGGTGGTTGTAGGCTGGTGGTTGTAGGGGGAGGCAAAGAGGTCCACCTCTGGGGTCCCCCATTTCTGAATCAGAAGGTTGAAGGTGTTGGGCTCTAACTGCCACTCGTATGGGTCTAGGAGATTTCTGCTTAAGTCGTCTGCCAGTGAATTTTGTTTGCCTGGCAGGAATTGAGCTTGCAGATGAACTTGCATGTCCAAGGCCATGTTCCACAGGGCCATGGCTAACCTGCAGAGTGGGTAGTATTGAGTTCGCCTTTGCTTGTTGATGTACCACATAACTGTGGTTTGTATTAGCAGTTGTCCTGGAAATATTTGGGATGTGAAAGCTGTCAGGGCGTTCTGCACAGCTGGCATCACTTTTTGGTTGATGTGCAGATGAATTTGACTTGGGCTCCAGTGGCCCTGAATGCATTTGCCGTCCGTGTGTGCTCCCCAAGCATAGTCTGATGCATCTGTGGTTAGGGTCTGGGCGGCATGGGGTTGAGTAAAGGGCAGTCCCTTGTGTTTGCATGCTTCTGTCCACCAAAGAAACTCTGTCCGTAGACAGGGTATGATAGGAATGACTGTTTCCAGGTCCTGAGAATGTTGGCACCAAAACTTTTTAAGTACCACTGAAGTTTCCTCATATTCAGTCTTGCATATGGAATTAGCAGTATACATTGAGGCCATGAACCCTAGGTCCAGCAGTATTTTCCTTGCTGATAGCTGGGTTCTGGTGGCCGTTTGTTTGAAGTAGGCTGTCAGATAGACTTGTTTTTCTGAACTGAGAAATGCCATCTGGTATGCTGTATTCAAGGTTGCTCCCAGGAATACAATCTTTTGACTGGGCACCAGTTTAGATTTCTTTTCCTTGATGGTGTACCCCAGGGAAGCGAGAAGGTTTTTCACAAATGTCAGGTGCTGCAAACAGTAATTCCTGACTGTCTGCCTGAATCGGGCAGTCGTCCAAGTATGGGTAAATTTGGATATTTCTCTGCCTGCAGTATGCAATGGCTGGAGCCAGGCATTTTATGAATACTCTGGGTGCAGTGGATAAACCAAAGGGAATTGCAGAAAACTGATAATGCATAGATCCGGCCCTAAAACACAGATATTTCCTGCATGACTCCCTTATAGGGATGTGCAGATAGGCTTCTTTCAAGTCTAGGGTGACTAACCAGGCATCCATGGCTAGCATGGGTAGACGCTGTTGCAGGGTAAGCATTTTGAATTTTGGTACCACCAGGATGCTGTTGAGAACTGAAAGATCCAGGATTGGGTGCCAAGAGCCCACTTTCCTAGGTACCAGGAAAAGTTTGGAATAGAATCCTTGACGTATCTGTTCTGCTTGAACCGGCTGAAAAGCCCTGATAGACAGCAGGGATAGGACCTGGTTTTGTGCCTCTGCCCACTGGTTTGGAGGAAGGTATAGGGAACCCTTTTGGGGTTGGCAGAGAATGGAAATAGAATTTGTACCCCTGGGATGTAATGTTGAGGACCCATCGGTCTTTTGTGATGGACATCCAGTTTTTTGCATGAAGGGCAAGTTTTCCTCCTAGGGGCACATGCAATTGGGCAGAAGCGGAGAATGGAGTAGAGAAGTCATTGTGAGTTTTTTCCGTAATAAGGTGGCTTACCACTCCCTGTTTTGGGGGTGGGGGCACTCCATTGCTTAGATCTCTGCATACCCTGAAACTGTAGTCTGGGTGGTCTGTTTCCCCTGGGTCTGGCTTGAGATGGCCTGGAGGGGGCTGGAAAGGACCAATGTTTTGAGGGGCAATGGCTACTGAATCTAGGAGGTTGCACTTGTAAGAATTCTTTAACTGTCTGCATAGACTTGGCTTTTTCTTCCATCTTTTTAAGAACCTCTTCTGCTTTGTCCTTGTTCAAAGGAGTGTCTAGTAACTTTGATTTGACATGGTCTGCTCCTTAAGCCAAGCATGCCTTCTCAGTACAGAAACAGTGACTGCTGCACTGCAAGATGCTTCTAGGGCATCAAAGCCACACTGCAAAGTATGCTTGCTGACTTGGCTTGAAGAGTATATAAGCTCCTGCAATTCTTTACTTTCTGCACAGTCTGGAAAGGTTGCTACTTTTTGTTTAATAAGTTCCATAATATGTTGCTGGTACTTCAGCATGTGAAACTGACAATTCAATGCTCTAATAGCAAGAGTTGCAGAGGTATATACTTTCTTACCCCGTCTGTCCAAAGCTCGTAGTTGCCTTGATACTTTTAGGCCCCTGGGAAATGATCTCTGGGTCAGCAGTACGATTCTTGAAAATAAATTTCTGAGTGTCATATACTCTCTGTAGTACCTGTCTGGTTTCCTAGGGGCAGGGGGTAAAGTATCAGGAGTAAGACTGGATTCCATAAAGACATCATCAACAACTTCCAGGACTGGGGGTATTGCTAAAGGCCTGTGCTGTGGCAAATCTAGAAATTCTCTTTTTGGACTGAGGATAGTCTTGGCATTCTCAGTGGAAATGCTCTCTTAAAGTATGTGAGGCATCTGAATCCTCATAAGCAGATAAAGGCATGTCTTCATAATCAGATACCTCAGAGTCATCAGACTCCTGGTCTGTTGAAGCTGCAGGGGACTGGTCTCTTTTTGTCTTAGCAGAGGAAATCTGACTTCTTTAATCAACATAATAAGGTATTCTGCCATTCCAAGCAATTGTCGTTGTGGCAAGGCAGCAGGTGCATGCTCTTTGGTCGTCGGTTTTCTAGGAGAAGCAACTACTCATGGCCTTAGAAACTCTGTAGTTTTAGATAAAAATTAAGTCGTCGGTTTGAGTCGAACATCGGTAGTGCGAAGAACTGCCTCAGAAGCTGGTGCCTACTCGGTGGCTCTGGACCCATCCAAGGTAGAGACATCCGTAGGTTTCATAGTCGAAGAAGAGTCTCCCTGCATACCGGACTCCGAACGGGTCTCGGTAGAGGCCTGAGAATGCACTGAAGCGGGCATCAGGGGTTGCAAAACCACCTTACTGAGTACTGGCGAACTGGCGACTACCTTAACGGAGCGTCGTTGGCAGCTTTGGACCTGTGCGATCTGTCTCGTCTTCATCCTTAGGTTTTTTCAGAATATCGGTAGTCAGATGGGTTACCGGAGCCATTTCAGAATACAGAGATCGAGAGTGAAAGAATTTAGTGACAATGAGAGCCTGACGACGAATGGTTCGGGCGCTGAATAAAGCACAAAACCGACAGCGAGGTACATCATGGTCTGGGCCTAAACAGGTGACACAGTAAGAATGAAAATCTCTGTGTGCTATTTGCTTTCCACAGGCAAGGCGATTGTTAACTTTTTCTGACATCAGTTAGAGCAAGAAAAAAGGATTCCCAGCGGGGTACTTAGCTTTAGAAGACTTCAGGATTATTCAATTCATAAACGAAAACTCAAGTAGCGGCTGACTGGCACGTGCGAACTGTTTCTACTTCCGGCTTCTCGGCAAGAAAGACTGATGTAATGGCGTCAGAGACCTGACATCAGTCCTGGAGTGAAAGCAACCGATGCAGAAATACTAAGTCTCTGGTATTCAGGCCAACTGAGGGCTACCTGCAGGCCGATAACCCAAGTGTGATGACTGCAACAGTGAAACACGAAGAACATCACAGGTTCTCCAGTCTATTACATTTTTGTAGAACATGTAAAAATGGATAAAAAGTTTGTTGATGATTTTTTTTTTATTACTGATGTTTCTACTTAAAGAGTAGAACAGTTTATTCAGGAAATGAGCAGTAGTGTTGATTTCTTAACCTTTCTTGTGGGTGGTGCAGGGAACACAGTGTCACTTTTAGATGGTGATGTTAGTTGGAATGAGGTTACAAAAACATCTGCAGAAAACCTTGCTTTTCCAACAGTTACCTGTACTATTCAAGTGTACACCCCTTTTATATGAAGAAAAATATTCCAAGGGGTTAGATGATTAGAACTTCTAGGCTGACCACTGACCAAGACAATTTCTTAAAAGCTACTAATGAAATTGCCAGAATGTTTTTAGACAGAGGCTATGAGCTGAATTTATTAGAACATACAGAAAAGACACAAGTCTCCCCCCATTTTGAAAGGGAGCATGTCAGTAAAAAGAGCTAGTGACACTAGAAAGAAACTTACCAAAAGCTTTATTTTACGCGTGACTGCTGATGACAAAGACATAAAAGAAGTTATTGGTCGGAATTGGAGAATTTTCACTGGTAATTCCTACTGTATACTGGGCTGATGGAACATCTCCTAGTTTTGTGTGTAAGAGATCTAGGTCTATTGAGCAGTACTTAGAAAATGACAATACAAAAAATGTTTTATCTTACACTATGAAAAATTATGGCATACATAAACGTGGATTTTGCAGTGTGTTTAATTTTATTTATGAGGATCCATCAGTAAGCCTTTCACATATGAAAAGTAGTATTAAATTAATTTCTGCTATGATTGCAACTTGGTGGGTTTGGTTTATACTACCATTTGTTCCCACTGTGAAGCATTTTATATTGGCATGACCACCAGGAAACTGTTCAACAGGATCAAGGAACACTTGTATGCTATCAGCTCTAAGGGCAACAATAATGCACTGTATAAGCATACTCTGACCTGTTCTTGTTTCAAGAAATTGTATTTTTTTGTGTTAGAACACATTGTTGAGAACTATAGAGGGGTGATTTTAGAAAAACAGTTGCTAAGGAAAGAAACTTTATGGTAACTAAGAATGCAATTTGATAAATATCATGGACTTAATGATACTATATGTATTAAATGTTTTTTGTAAATGTGACTGATTCTTTAAACAAATGCTGGCTTTCTAATTTTAATTAACTGGTTAATGCGACTGTTACTGTTTGAATTTTGTATATAAACTGACACTAAGTATGCTTTTATTCTGAAGAAGTCCTTCTGGACGAAAGCACTAAAATAAAATCAGGTGTATTTGTAATCATCTGTTTTCCTTCATTTGCCTACCAGTGGATGATTTTTATTTTTTATAATGGAGAATTGGCTGTGGTGGTGCAGCGGTTAGCGTTGTTGCCTCACAGCAAGAGGTTCTCCCGATCAATTTTCGGCTGGAGTGCCTTCTGTGTGGAGTCTGCATGTCCTCCCCGCAGTCGAGTGAATTTAAAGACATGCAGGTAGGTGCGAGCGTGTGTGTGGATGTGCCTTCTTTGAAGGTTGGGCGCCGGGCTGGCAACTTGACACCATAAAAATTCACTGCCATCATTAGTGGACCGGAGTTCCGCTGTGGCGACACCTAACCGAGAAAAGCCGAAAGAGTGTATAATGGAGAATTGTAAAAAGGTGAAGAATCTAATTATGGCAAGGATAGACTATAAAAAAAGCATGTTACAGCATCCCATATTCATGGATAAAAGAATGCTCAAAGATGTGTAAGACACACCCTACAGTGAGAAATTCGATTAGAGTGACAAAACACTTTGCAACTAAGCCATGATAAAGGACAAATTATTATCCCGGGATAAAAATTCAAAGGGGGGGGGGGTTCCAGATGCTCTTTTGTCTTCCCACTAACCCACTGAGCTGTCTACTTAACAGATTAGGTTATGGTTACAATTTGGCTCCCAGAAAACAACAAAGTATAAAGGCTTCTCATCTTTTGATGGATAATTTAAAACTGTACAGTTCATCAGATGAGAAGCTAAAGCAAAACAGCAAGTGGTGAAAACTTTCTCAGATGATATAAGAATGTAATTTGGTTATGTTAAATGTGCAAAAGCAACATTTTAAAGTAGAGAAGCTGCAGTATCAAGAAAATATCAGTCTGGAACAGAAATGTGATACAAAGGAACTTGAGCAGGAGGGAGTGTATAAATATTTGGGAACCGATGAATGATCGAAAATAAAATATGATGAAATGCAAACAAAACTTGGTAAGGAATATTTTAGAAGACTAAAATTAATACTGAAAACAACCCTCACATCTAGGAACAATTTGCTCTTCCAGTTCTAGCTTACAGTTTTGGGGTAACGGATTGTCCCTAAAAGGTATTGGATCATTTGGGCAGAAAAGCAAGAAAAATGCTTCACGCATATCAAATGATACATAAAAATCAGTATCTATTAAGATCACGTATTCCTCATTCTGAAGGAAGTATGATCCTCCTCAAAATTGATTACATGTATATATCTGCTACTGCAGAACTGCATAGATATCTGCTGACCTCACCTGATCCAAACATTGTGAAAGTTTTAAAATATGAGGAAAACAAGTCTAACTTAACTTCCCTGCTTATTTTAGCATTTATCAGTGATAACAGGAAATAGAAATTAAACCAGAAGTAGTCAAAAATCAGACAGCAACTGAACGTGCCAAAATCCAAAAGAAAGATATAAGGAAAAGGATCAGATGAAAAGACAAGAAATGTGGAAAAGGCATAAATATACTTGCAAGTACAGAAAACTCCTGGAACAACCTCATGTTGAGCAGGATCTGCTGCAGGAATAGCTAAGGAGAGGTGAATTTAAACCAAAAGATGAAAAGTTAATATTGGTGTTCCAGGATAGTGGACTACGTGCATGTTGGTTTACAAAGTCTACTGAACATGTGGGAGAAACTGTTGCATATCTTGTTGCTGGGTATGATACACTAATGTCAGAGGGCCTGTAAACCGAATGGCATAATAATGTAGTAAAACTGTCACACTGAGAATTGTGCAAACATTACAATACTGAAGAAGCTGAGATGAACTGGTAACATAAGCCATACCGCATTATACAGAATGATGAAATTTATATCATATGGGATCACCCATTACCAACAGTTTAAATAATAGATGCAAGAAAGCCAGATATTTATTTATTTACTTTATTTAACATTTGTTGACCGGGAAAGTCTAACTAGGACAGAGCCTATTCTCAGCAGAGGCCCAGAGAGAAACGTTCCAGACGCATGTCTTTGGAATGTGGGAGGAAACCCGAGCACCTGGAGGAAATCCACACAAACACAGGGAGGACATGCAGACTCCGCACAGAAGGTACCCCAGCTGAGAATCGAACCTGAGAACCTCTCGCTGTCAGGTGTCAATGTTAACCACTGCACCAATGTGCCACCCAAATATAGTAGTTAATGAAAAGAAGACAGTAGTAGCACTGATCATTGAAATTGCAACAATGATTACAGTGTTTATGTACAGAGAAAAACAAAGTCATAATATACCAGGATTTGCAAGCAGAAATGAGGGCAGTGTCAAAGAAAGATACTCAGACAGCTCCAATAGTACTAGCAGCATTTGGTCTCATAAAAAAATAATTTACAGTTACATTTAAATATACTACAGAAATATACAGCTCTATATAAATTGTAGGAGTCGTCAGTTCTGGGCACACTGTGGGTGTTCGTAGGTGTGTACTAGGTTAATGACCCTAGAGCCTTTAAAAACCTAGCCCATAGAAGTGTCCAAGCATCGTGCCGCCCGATGTTAGTTCCCAGTGCTTCTACCAATTAGAGCCACTGGAGTGATCCCTGGGGTGAAATTTCTATTTCCCATCCACTCATCAAGATTTCTCTTGAAGACGGCCAGTGAGTTGCTCTGCTTGACATGTATGGGAAGTCTATTCCAGAACATGGGCAGTCTCTGGGTTATGAACCTATCCCTACAGCATGTTCTTTTGATTGTGGTAATAAGGTTGAAGTCTCTGGAGTGTGTGGTGCAGAGGGATTGGGATTTCTTTAGATGTAGCATTTCTAACAGAGCTGGGTCAGACATGGCTTTGTACGCCAAGCAGAGATCGCCTCTTAGTAGATGATATGAGACAGAGAATCGCTGAAGTGTTTTGAGTCTATCCATGTAGGACATGTGTTTGAGGCCTAGGATCCTCTTCGTGAGGTACTTTTGTGGCCTTTCCAGCTGTTGCATGTGTCTAGTGAGGTACGTGCCAAATGGGGCATTATACTTGATGATTGGCCTAATGAGGGAAGAGTAGAAAAATACAATGACCTCTTTCTTCCGAGATGCAAAAAGTACAGTTTTGTACCTACCATAAATGTAGATGTTCGAGGATTCCATTGCTGCAGTCCTTACTATTGGGTATAGTCCGCATCCAGTCGGCCCGAATACCAGAGTATAAGGCTGACGTCGGTCAGGGCGCATTAGACTGACGTCAGTACGTCAGGGTACTAATGCGCATGACCGGCGTCATATCCTCAGTCTTTTCTTGCCCCAGATGTCAGAAGACCCTAAAAAGACAAGGCCCAAAATACCTGCACCAAAACATGAACAATATATACAAAAATATAAGCAGGTAAATCACCTACACAACCACCCCTAAACACAGAGGGGAAGGAGGGAGGAATTGGACTGCAGCAATGGAATCCTCGAACATCTACATTTATGGTAGGTACAAAACTGTACTATGTTCTTCGACTTCCATTGCTGCAGTCCTTACTATTGGGTAGAATCCCAAAGCAGAGGTAAGGGAGGCTGGCAAATCATAAAGAAGCAGGAGCTGACAACATGCCTTGCAAAACAGCTGTGGCAAAACCAGCCCTAGACTTAGAGTAGATAGGAAGGTGATAATGCTTAGAGAAAGTTTGCACTGAACTCCAAGTAGCTGCTTCCAAAATATCCAAAGTTGCCACGGCCCGTAGAAATGCTGTTGAAGTGGCAGTAGCCCTAGTGGAATGAGGCCTAATCCCAGCTGGAACCTCCTTGCCATGATGGGAATAACAAAATGCAATGCAAAAGCCAATCCACCTAGAAATAGTTTGTTTTGACACAGGCTTGCCCTGAACTCAAAGCAAAAGAAACAAACAACTGCTGAGACTGCCTAAAATCCTTAGTCCTGCTTAAGTAATAACGCAATTGCCTGTGTACATCTAAAGTATGCAAAATCTTTTCCCCTTTATTTTGGTGGTCTGCATAAAAGGTAGGCAAATGAATAGTTTGGTTTAAAGCCACACTAGAAACCACCTTAGGCATAAAGGAAGGATTAGTACGTAATGATACCCTATCCTTATGGAAAATCAAAAAGGGCTCGACTGCCATAAGGGCCTGCAACTCAGACACCCTTCTTGCAGAAGTAATAGCCAACAAAAAAGCAGTCTTCCAAGACAAATATTTCAATTCAGCAGTAGCCGCAGGCTCAAAAGGTTGTAGAGTAAGTTTTTCCAACACAAAATTGAGATCCCAAGCAGGAGTAGGAGCTCTACGTGGGGGTCTTATATTCTTAGCCCCTCTAAGAAACTGCCTGAACAAAGGATGCGAAAACAATGGTGGGTCACAATCATAGTGAGCTGAGATTGCTGCAGCATGAATCTTGATGGAAGAGAAGGACAGACCCTTGTCCAGCAACTCAGTAAGATATTGAAGAGCCATACTCAAATTAGGCTCAGAAATCTCCAAATTCTTTGCTTTACTCCAAAATAAAAATCTCTTCCATTTTGCTGCGTACACTTTCCTTGTACTAGGTCTTCTAGCTTCCATAATCACATTTAAAACTTGTTGAGGAAGTTGCGACCTGCTGTGTTTCAACACAGAATATGCCAGGCTGTCAGATGAAGAGAGTGAAGCTTGACATTGAGCAGATGACCGTCCTGCTGGGATAACAGATGTGGAATCAAAGGTTAAGGCCATGGAGGCTTCTTTACCAGACTCCGTAGTAGAGGGTACCAGTGTTGCCGAGGCCAATCTGGAGCTATCAAAATCATCCTTGGCCTGTCCTGTCTGACCTTTAACAGTACCTTTGGA
This sequence comes from Protopterus annectens, assembly GCF_019279795.1. NCBI lineage: Eukaryota > Metazoa > Chordata > Ceratodontiformes > Protopteridae > Protopterus > Protopterus annectens. The sequence continues at coordinate 1,117,039,617 of NC_056729.1, forward strand.
AGAAGAGGCAGAGGTGGAAAGGCATACAGATGAAGGTTTGTCCAACTGAAAGACAGAGCATCCACTTTCTAAGCTGTGTGATGAAACCCCTTTGTGCAAAACTGTGGCAGCTGGTGGTTTAGTGGAGAAGCGAACAGATCTATGTCTGGAGTTCCCCATGACACTGTCAATTTCTGAAATACATGAAGATCCAGTTTCCACTTGTGGGGATCCATGATTTGTCTGCTTAACACATCTGCTAAGGAGTTCTGTGCTCCTGGCAGAAACCTTGCCTGAAGAGTTAGGTGCAAGCGTAGCGCAGTCTCCCATAAAATCATTGCATGCCTGCATAGAGGATAAGAATGTGTTCCCCCTTGTTTGTTGAAGTACCACATGACAGTTGTGTTGTCTGTTAGAATCAACACCTGCCCCGGAAGAAGTAACACCTTGAAAGCCAGCAATGCGAACTGGACTGCTAACATCTCCTTTATGTTGATATGTAGATGCTGCAGTCTGGCAGGCCACTTGTCTTGTATCCAGTTTACATTTAGATGAGCTCCCCAAGCAATGTCTGAGGCATCTGTCGGTAAAATCTGACTCGCCTCTGGCCGGGTCACAGAGAGTCCCTTGTTTAGGTGACATTCCTGAGCCCACCACAAAAATACTCTTTGAAGGCAAGGTATTATTTGAATGACAGTGTCTAAATCCTGGCAGTGCTGTGTCCATACATTTCTGAGATACCATTGTAACTTCCTCATATGCAGTTTGGCATTGGGAAGCACCAGAATACAAGATGCCATGAACCCTAATGCTTGAAGGACTGTCTCTGCAGTCAGCACGGACTGATGAGATAGTTGATGGAAGTAAAGTGACAGACTCTTTTGTTTGTCCGGGGTTAAAAGGCCATCTGGGCTGCTGTATTCAGTCTCACACCCAGAAAGCACCTGTCTTGAGAGGGTACTAGACTGGACTTTATTTCGCTCACAGAATACCCTAGGCATCTTAGCACTGCTATAAGATATTCCAGATGCTGTAGAAGGTCTTCCTTTTCTTGAGCCAGAATCAGGCAGTCGTCTAAATAAGGATAGATTTGAAGTCCTTGTAGCCTGAAGTAAGCTATCACTGGAGCCAGAACCTTTGTGAATACTCTGGGCAGTAGATAAGCCAAAGGGCAATGCAGAGAACTGATAATGAGAATCTCCAGCTTGAAACCGCAGATACTTCCTGTAACTTAGCCTGATATGCACATGAAGGTAAGCTTCCTTGAGATCTAAAGTTACCATCCAGTGATCTTTGCCCAGCAGGGGTAAAAGCTGTTGTAACGTCAACATCTTGAACTTGGGAATGTCCAGATAAGTGTTGAGGAGAGATAAATCCAAAAGCAGTCTCCACGTGTTCCCCTTCTCTGGTACTAGGAACATGCGAGAATAAAATCCTAGGCCCCTTTCTGACACAGGGACTGGTAGAATGATGTCCAACACCCATCTGTCTTGAGTAATTAAATCCCAATTTCCTTTGAAAAGAGACAGTTGTCCTTCCAAAGGAGCTGCCAGACGAGAATCTACTGGCAGTTGAAAAGGCAGGTCATTGGGTCTGTTTACGAAAGGACTGACCCCTGCCCTCACCAGAAGTCTGAGCAGGTGAACTCCCTGTTCTAGGCCTAAAAGAACCTTGAACCCTGCCCCTACCACGTCTAGACCTACCCCTAGACTGGGAATCATAAGCAGGATATGTCCACCCTTAGCAGGCCAATTTCTACTAAACTTCGGTGGCTGTACCTGCAAAAATCTTTAACAGTTTGCATAGACTTAGCTTTGTCCTCCATTTTCTTTAAAACTGCTTCCACAGGTGAACCAAACAACACATCAGACTGTAAAGGAGCATCCAAAATCCTTGTCTTAACATGCTCAGCCAAATTTTGATCCCTCAACCAGGCATGCCTGCGAAGAACAGAACTAGTGGCAGCCACCCTCGAGGAGGCCTGCACAGCATCAAAACCACATTGCAAAGAATGCTTGCCCACTTGTTCAGACACATAAACTAAATCCAGCAAGTCTTTACAATCAATACCTTCCGCCAAAGCATCCACCTTAGATTTCAATTGTGAAAGGAGATAATTTTGATATTTCAGCATGTGAAACTGACAATTCAACGCCTCATGGCTAGAGTGGAAGAAGTATACACTTTCTTACCCCACCTATCTAACGCCCTTGCCTCTTTGTCAGTGGGAACAGGATTTTTAACCACAGAGGCCTTAACACCTTTAGGCCCCTGAGAAACAGTTTCTGGGTCCGCCCTAGGACTCTTAAACAAATACTTATGAGCTTCGGGCACCCTATAGTACCTATCAGGTTTAACAGGAGCAGGAGGCAAAGAATCAGGGTTCAGGAAGCCTCTGCAAAACATCTTCCACCACATTCAACACAGGAGGTATAGCTAAGGGCCTATGCTGGGGTAAAAACAAGAATTCCCTAAGCCTCTTCCTGGAATCAGAGTAATCCTGGCCTTCCCATTTAAAGTGCTCCCTCATGGAATGCAGAGTCTCTGAAAATGAAAAATCCTCAGGAGGAGAAGCCGAAGGAGTGGCATCATCCACATCAGAATCAGAATAATGAGGATACTCCTGCAAATCTTCCGCAGAAGATTCAGAAGCCCCTGAACCCTGCTCAAAACTGTCAAACTCTGGATCCACTCTAGGCCTCTTATCAGGAGGGCCCATAGAACCTCTAATCATAGTAATCAAATCTTCTGCCATTTTAAGCATATGTTTCTTAGGTACAGAACCCGAAAGGCTAGGAGAAGCCCCTACTGAAGCTGAAGTTGGCCTACCTCTAAAAGAAGTTTTGGCAACAGAAGGAGAGGCTCTAACTACTTTGGGAAGAGAGGGAAGAATAGTTATCTGAGAAGCCCCCTCAGCCTGGCCTGCCTCCTGAGAGGGTACATCCTGTAACAGTAAAGTTTCTGCCTGAGACTCTATAGAAACTCCTGGCAAAACCTCTGGCTCCACTGAGCCATCTAAAGAACCGACGTCCGGGACTGCCGGTTCATCAACCCTAGGCTTCGCTGTTTTGTCCTTGCGCTTCTTGGATGAAGCGGGTGTCGGAGCATCCGACGGCATTTTATAATTGCAACGCTTCCCAAACACTAATCTGGCACAGTCTAACCTCCTCTTAATAGTGCGTTTGTTAAACTTAGCACAAGAGCGGCAACCAACAACGTCGTGCTCAGGCCCTAAACAAGGTATACATAATGTATGGTAATCCCTATGAGGTATTTGTTTCCCACAAGAAATACAGTTATTCACTTTTTCTGACATCCGTTAAATACTGAGGCAAGAAAAACAAAAAGGTTCCCCAACGGGGTACTTAGCCAACTCTGATTCGGTCTGAAACTCCGGTTTCGGAAATATTTCAGAACGCCAACCTGCACTCGCAAAACTGCTTCTGCATCGGATCACGCGGCAAAAAAGACTGAGGATATGACGCCGGTCATGCGCATTAGTACCCTGACGTACTGACGTCAGTCTAATGCGCCCTGACCGACGTCAGCCTTATACTCTGGTATTCGGGCCGACTGGATGCGGACTATACCCAATAGTAAGGACTGCAGCAATGGAAGACGAAGAACATCCCTTGTTAATGAAGATTCCTTGTTAGGAAAGAACACAGGAAGATAAGGGGGTTGACTACACAGAGCATGGAGTTCAGAGACTCTTCTAGCTGAAGTAATAGCTACCAAAAAGAGTGTTTTCCAAGAGAGTAACTTCATTGAGCATGAAGCCACAGGTTCAAAGGGGGGAAGAATTAAGGAAGCCAGAACCAAGTTGAGATCCCATTGAGGAGGAGGATCCCTGATAGGTGGTTTGAGGAGAAAAACTCCCTTTAAAAAAGCTTTGCAGAGCTTGTGAGACATAATGGAAGACTCTGAGACTCCAACATGAAAGTTAGATATAGCTGCCAATTGAACTTTGATGGTAGACGGAGACGAACCTGAGTGGAAAAGTTCGGCTAGAAAGACCAAAACTAATTGAATGGAAGCAGTGAAAGGATCTATATCCTTTGACTGCGCCCAACAGGAAAAACATTTCCACTTACTATGATAAATCTTCCGAGTGGAAGATTTATGAGAGGCTATTGAACTGAGTGAGATATTAGAGGAAGCCTGGTTAGAGTTGGAATTGGAGAAACCATGCTGTGAGGCTCAGAGAAGGGAGGGAGTGGTGCAACTGACCCAACTGATGGGTCAAGAGGTCTGGAACTGGGTCCAGATGCCAGGGTTGCTCCAACAGATAACGGTGAAGAAATGGAAACCAAACCTGTCGAGGCCAGTAAGGGGCAATGAGGATCATGGAAGCTTTCTGAGCGATGGCTTTCTGTATTAGCTGAGATATCAGTGGGAAGGGAGGAAAGGCATACAGAAGTCCCCGGGGCCAACCGTGGACTAGAGCGTCTCTGCTGGGGTGGCCTGGTTGGGGAAAGATGGTGAAAAAATTGTCGCACTTGCTGTTTTGGGGAGGAGCGAAAAGGTCGCAGCAAGGCTGGACCCACTTTTGAAAAACTTTCTCCAACACTGAATTCTTCAGAGACCACTCGTGAGGCATGAGAATAGCTCTGCTCAATTTGTCCGCAATCACATTCTTCCCAGGAATGTGTGTTGCTAACAGAAACCGCTGAGAAGAAATCGCCCATTGCCACAGTCTGAGTGCCTCTCGACATAGGGGGTAAGATCTGGTTCCGCCTTGTTTGTTGATGTACCACACTACAGACATATTGTCTGTCTGAATTGTTATAGTTCCTTTGGGAAGAGAGTCTTGTAGGGCTTGCAACGTTAGAAGCACTGCTCTCATCTCTAGGACATTTATGTGCAAGTGGTGCTTGAAAGGTTGCCACATGCCTTGGACCGTCCTGCCCTGGTAATGCCCCCCCCACCCGATCAGGGAGGCGTCCGTTGTCAATGTAGCAACCGGAGGGGGAGGAACAAAGGGTCTCCCTAGGAAGAGCTGGGGGGATGTGATCCACCAAGAAAGATGATTCCTGCACGATTGTGTTATCGCAATGGAATGGGACCATTGGGAGTTGTTGGTATGACCATTGTGTGAAGAGCATCCATTGTAAGATTCTCATGTGGAATCGGGCTAAAGGGAGGAGAGGGATAGCCGCCGCCATTATCCCTAAGACCTTCAGGATCAGTCTGACTTTGATCTTGTTGCTCTGCAAGACAAGAGAGACTTGTCTGTGTATGTCTGCTACTCTCTGCTCTGTGAGTCTGGCTGACATGTTGACTGTGTCTATATTTGCGCCTATGAAGTTAATAGCACGACAAGGCGACAAGACAGACTTTTCATAATTTATTGAAATGTCTAGTGTTTGACATGTGTGTAAGGTGTAGTCTCTGGCAAGAAGCAGAAGATGCTTGGTGGGGGCTGTAAGGAGCCAGTCGTCTAAATACGGAAACACTTGGAATCCTTGTAGTCTCAGATGAGAGGCGACCACTGCCATGCATTTGGTAAACACTCGGGGGGGCTGTAGTGAGTCCAAAGGGCAGGGCCCTGAATTGGAAATGACTGGTTTCCAGCCTGAAGCGGAGGAATCTCCTGGAGCGCCGGCTCATTCTGATGTGATAGTACGCATCCTGGAGATCTATAGAGCACATCCAGTTGTCCCGCCCCAAAAGGGGCAGAATGGACTGCAGCGTGACCATCCGAAATTTTGTTTTCTTGATAAACTTGTTCAAGTTGCTGAGATCCAAAATGGGTCTCCAGTCCCCTGTTTTCTTTGGAACCAAAAAGAATTTGGAGTAGATTCCAGATCCTTGTTGGTCTGCTGGAACTGGTTGAATGGCTCTTTTTGCCAGCAGCTTTGAAATTTCTAGTGCTGCTTGCTCCCTTTGACTGGGTGGAACGTCTGGAAGGGATTCTGTAGCCTTCGGAAATTATAGACTGTACCCATTTGTCTTGAGTGAGGGAAAGCCAGGCTTTTGGATACAGAGATAATCTTCCCCCGACTGCCTCCGAAGGTGGACAGTCGGGCAACACCTCAGGGATGCTGAAAAGGCTTGGCAGAGAAGGATTCTCGACTGCCCTGATTCTGCGGGCCCCCTCTGCCTCTAGGACGGCGTTTACTATTATTGTTCCTCCCTCTGCCTCTAGAAGGGAATCGACTCTGTGCGTCAGGCAAAACTCCCTGTGGTTGCTTGCGGAACCACATCTTTCCCCCCTTCTGGCCTTTGGGGTAAGGCCTAGAAGGAGTAGAAAAACGGACTCCCACGGCAGAGAGAGTCTTGCCTTCAGTCTCGCACCTAGTCAGGGTTTCCTTCACTTGAGGACCAAAGAGGGATGATCCATCAAAAGGGGAGTTAGTGAAGGACGCCTTGAAAGGGTCCGCAAAGTTACACAGCCGCATCCAGGCGTGCTGACATACGGCCACACCTGTACCTGCCGCTCTACTCGCTCCATCCGCCGCATATGAAAGGAGGCGCATGGAGGAGTTAACTATTGAGTTAAGGGTCGCCAGCTGAGAGTTCATCCTATCCTGAAAACCCGTAGCTGTTGGATCCTTTAACATTTCACTCGCTTCCTTGAGCAAATCCCTCTGAAGACGAGTGAAATGACACAGGTAATTCAGCGAGCGCATAGAAAAGGTCGCTGATGAGAACATCCGCTTCCCGTACCTGTCCATAGTCCTAGACTCCTTGTTAGGAGGACAGGCACTGAACGATCAGCTAGCTCCTTCTTGGTGGCCGCAGCCACCACCATAGCATCAACAGAGACGCCTTTGGTCAAGAATTCTTTGTCCTTGGGGGCAGTGATAAATTTTGATGGTCTCCTGGGGGTGGGTTCCACTGAGTCAGGAGCCGTCCAGGCCTTCTTTGCCACCACTTGCATGAGGGGGTCAAAGGGAGGGGACACCCAGGAGGTGGAAGGGCGAGAGCCAAACGCCTCAAGATACACTGATTCATCCTCTGATGGGTTAAGGGCTGGCCAATTCCCCCTCTGTTTTAAGATTTCGAGGATGTCTGCAAAGGAGACATCTTCAGAGGGGGAACGAGGGGAACCCACAGAATCCTCTAAATCAGTGTCAGAGGTGACAGACTCAGGGGAGTCAATGTGCTTCCTCTTGCACTGCCTCTTCCTAGGGGGCTCTCCTACCAGGTCAGGAGAGGCCTCGGAAGAGGAGGAGATCCCCACTGGGGAAACTTGAGGAGCTGGCTCTCTACGATCCGGGATGAGGGGGTGAGAAAAAATCACCGCAGGCACCGTGGAGGGAGGGGCAGATGGAGCCGACTGTGGGGTTGAACCAGGTTCTAACACGCTCCTCATTACCTCGAAGGCACCCCTGTCAGGCAGAGCCAGAGGTCTCCGCTCCGAAAAGCTGAAAACCTCCCCCGGCACCGACAGTAATGGCTCCAAGGTCGATGTCGGAGCCGAACTCACCAGCGCCGAAGCACCGAGAGGGAGAGCGGGGTCGGACAAGGGTCCGATGCCACTCTCCCCCTCGGAGCCGACGAGGGAAGTCCGGCGCCGAGATTCCTCCAGAGAGGACATCGGAGCAGACGACGGTACCGAAGACAAAGGTATCGGTTCCGACGCAGCCACAGTCTCGGGTCCGAGCCGCCCCGGCTCCGAACTCAAAGGAGTCAGAGGAGGAACATTCTGAGTGACGGGATTTGCCATCGACTGTTGAGTCGGGCTCTGAAGCATTTGGGCCAGTGCCTCGGACTTGAGAAGTCGACTCACCACCCTCTGAAGGTTATGATCTGACAGTCTCGATGACCTAGAGGAGTGAGATCTATGGCTCCGTTCAGACAACAATGGCGATGCTGGAGCCGAATGAACGGAGCCGATAGATGGTGACCTTGACCTCTTCCTGGAAGTCGGTTCCGATAACTTTATCGGAGCCGAATCAGCGATGTCTACCTCGGCTCCGGCCGGAGCTGAGGAAACAGTAGAAATATGTGTTCGAGAATTATCGCCTCCGGCCGGAGCCGATGCTCGAACAGACTTCGAAGCCCCAGGGGACAACTCAGACACTGGAGCCGACGGTCTGGTAGGCTTGGAGGGTTCCCCCGAAGATTGAGTCGGGGGACCCTTAGGCTTCAATAAGCCCCTTAAAATGAGCTTATTTTTTCGCTCCTGCAGGACTCTAGGGCTGAAACCATGGCAAACAGCACATGAGTTCTGCAGGTGCAAAGGTCCCAGGCAGTATACACAAGAAGTGTGACCGTCTGTCAGAGACATCTTCTGACAGCACGAGTCACACTTCTTAAAGCCTGAGACCTTCCATTCTTTAGACATTTCTAAAGAAGGTAGTGTAATCACTCACACTCACACACACACAGATTACACTAATTGAAATTAAACTAAATTAAACTAAATAATTCCCTACAGAAAACACAGTCACTCCAACTACTAGGAAGGGAGGGACAGGGTCTAAAGGCCTAAGGGAAGAACTCTTGAAAGTTCTTGGAAAAAAAAGGGGAGAATTTGGAAGGGAATGGTAAAGAAACTACCTAATTAAGTAATTAATACAGAAAAACTAACTTAAAGGGGTCTATCTTAGTTAAACTTTGTTTTAAAGCAACTAACCTGAAGAGCCGGTTGGAAAAGCACCTCGATCGCTATAGCGGCAAACGAGATCTGAGGAGTTACCGCCTAGCATTGTGGGATATAGGGGAGCCTCGAGCCGGTGGAACTAGCTCTCGAGCTTTGAGTGGCCGAGTCAGCTCCGAACCCATCCAGCAAGAATGAAGGCGAGATAGACAACTTAACATCCCTTGTTAATGAGATGTGCCACATAGGACTTTCTGATCACAGTGGCAATGCGGTGGTCGAAGGAGAGGTTGCTGTCAACCTGTGTCCCCAGATCTCTTATAATGCCTTCAGTGTTCAGTGGGCTCCCATCGATGTGGTAATTAGTGGGAATTGAGTTTTTCCCAAAGGGGATGATGACTCTTTTTTTTGGTTTCAACACCAGTCATTGGTCTCAGTGAGGCCTTTCTGTAGGATGTCTACATCACTTGGGGAGTTAATAATGGCTCCCAGCTTGCAGTCGTCTGTGAACTTGGTCAGCCAGTGTCTCTCTGTGTTGGCCTGGACTTCTGAAAAGTAGATGCCAAACAGGAGAGGACCCAGGACTTATCCTTGTGGGACTCCACTCATGACTGGTTGGCAGTCTGACTCTTTGTCCAC